>NC_053394.1:159439288-159455790 GCF_905171765.1 Bufo bufo
CCTCCTGTATTTAACTTATTGGTGGCCAGTGCGGCCCCCCCTCCCTCCCCAGTATTAATTGTAACCAGTGCGGCCCCCCTCCCTCTATATTCATCGGTGGCCAGTGAGGATATTAAATATGACCAGTGCGGTCTCCCCCTCCCTCCCTCCCCAGTATTAAATATGAGCAGTGCGGTCTCCCCCTCCCTCCCTCCCCAGTATTAAATATGAGCAGTGCGGTCTCCCCCTCCCTCCCCAGTATTAAATATGAGCAGTGCGGTCTCCCCCTCCCTCCCCAGTATTAAATATGAGCAGTGCGTTCTCCCCCTCCCTCCCTCCCCAGTATTAAATATGAGCAGTGCGGCCTCCCCCTCCCTCTATTCATTGGTGGCCAGTGCGGATTCAAAGTATTGTGATCAGTGCGGCCTCTCCTCCTTCCCCCCCCCCATCATTGGTGGCAGCGGAGAGTACCGATCGGAGTCCCAGTTTAAATCGCTGGGGCTCCGATCGGTTACCATGGCAGCCAAGACGCTATTGCAGTCTTGGCTGCCATGGTTACTTAGCAACAAATAGAATCATTATACTTACCTGAAGAGCTGCGATGTCTGTGACCGGCCGGGAGCTCCTCCTACTGGTAAGTGAAAGGTCTGTGCGGCGCATTGCCTATAGACCTGTCACTTACCAGTAGGAGGAGCTCCCGGCCGGTCACATAGATCGCAGCTCTTCAGGTAAGTATAATGCTGCTATTTGTTGCTAAGTAACCATGGCAGCCAAGACTGCAATAGCGTCTTGGCTGCCATGGTAACCGATCGGAGCCCCAGCGATTTAAACTGGGACTCCGATCGGTACTCTCCGCTGCCACCAATGATGTGGGGGGGGGGAGAGAGGAGAGGCCGCACTGATCACAATACTTTGAATCCGCACTGGCCACCAATGAATAGAGGGAGGGGGAGGCCGCACTGCTCATATTTAATACTGGGGAGGGAGGGAGGGGGAGACCGCACTGCTCATATTTAATACTGGGGAGGGAGGGGGAGACCGCACTGCTCATATTTAATACTGGGGAGGGAGGGAGGGGGAGACCGCACTGGTCATATTTAATATCCGCACTGGCCACCGATGAATATAGAGGGAGGGGGGCCGCACTGGTTACAATTAATACTGGGGAGGGAGGGGGGGCCGCACTGGTTACAATTAATACTGGGGAGGGAGGGGGGGCCGCACTGGTTACAATTAATACTGGGGAGGGAGGGGGGGCCCGCACTGGCCACCAATAAGTTAAATACAGGAGGGGGGGGGGTCTGCCCCCTGCTGCCTGGCAGCACCTGCCAGGCAGCAGGGGGCAGTCATGTACACAGTTCTCAGTATATTCTAACTTGAAGCGTCCCCATCACCATGGGAACGCCTCTGTGTTAGAATATACTGTCGGATTTGAGTTTCACGATGTAACTCAAATCCGATGGTATATTCTAACATAGAGGCGTTCCCATGGTGATGGGGACGCTTCAAGTTAAAATATACCATCGGATTGGAGAAAACTCCGATCTGATGGTATAATCCTGACTTTACATTGAAAGTCAATGGGGGACGGATCCGTTTGAAATTGCACCATATTGTGTCAATGTCAAACGGATCCGTCCCCATTGACTTGCATTGTAAGTCTGGACGGATCCGTTTGGCTCCGCACGGCCAGGCGGACACGAAAACGCTGCAAGCTGCGTTCGGGTGTCCGCCTGCTGAGCGGAGGCCAAACGGTGCCAAACTGATGCATTCTGAGCGGATCCGCATCCACTCAGAATGCATTGGGGCAGTACGGATCCGTTCGGGGCCGCTTGTGAGAGCCTTCAAACGGAACTCACAAGCGGAGCCCCGAACGCTAGTGTGAAAGTAGCCTTAGCAGGAGGCAACATTTTACTAACATGGTGGAACAGTACGTGTGCACACCCCTCCACGTACTGACTGATGGTTCGGCCCCATTCAACTTCTGGGTCTCCAAATTGTCCACGTGGCCAGAGCTAGCCTTTTATGCCTTGGAGGTGCTGGCCTGCCCGGCGGCCAGCGTTTTGTCTGAACGTGTATTCAGCACGGCAGGGGGTGTCATTACAGACAAACGCAGCCGCCTGTCTACAGCCAATGTGGACAAGCTGACATTCATAAAAATGAACCAGGCATGGATCCCACAGGACCTGTCCATCCCTTGTGCAGATTAGACATTTATAACTACCTCCCCTTAACCATATATTCTTGTACTCCAGGGCACTTCCTTATTCAATCCTCTTTTTTAAATTTTACCATTATATTGCGGGGCAACCCAAAGTTGAATGAACCTCTCCTCTGTTTGGGTGCCGGGGCCTAAAAATATCTGACAATGGCCTGTTCCAGTGGTGGGTGACATGAAGCCTGATTCTCTGCTATGACATGAAGCCTGATTCTCTGGTATGGGACCTCTCTCCTCTGTCTGGGTGTCGGGGCCTAAAAATATCTGACAGTGGCCTGTTCCAGTGGTGGGTGACATGAAGCCTGATTCTCTGCTATGGGACCTCTCTCCTCTGTCTGTGTGCCGGGGCCTAAAAATATCTGACAGTGGCCTGTTCCAGTGGTGGGTGACATGAAGCCTGATTCTCTGCTATGACATGAAGCCTGAATCTCTGCTATGGGACCTCTCTCCTCTGTCTGGGTGCCGGGGCCTAAAAATATCTGACAATGGCCTGTTCCAGTGGTGGGTGACATGAAGCCTGATTCTCTGCTATGACATGAAGCCTGAATCTCTGCTATGGGGCCTCTCTCCTCTGTCTGGGTGCCGGGGCCTAAAAATATCTGACAGTGGCCTGTTTCAGTGTTGGGTGACATGAAGCTTGATTCTCTACTATGACATGAAGCCTGATTCTCTGCTATGGGACCTCTCTCCTCTGTCTGGGTGCCGGGGCCTAAAAATATCTGACAGTGGCCTGTTCCAGTGTTGGGTGACATGAAGCCTGATTCTCTGCTATGACATGAAGCCTGAATCTCTGCTATGGGACCTCTCTCCTCTGTCTGGGTGCCGTGGCCTAAAAATATCTGACAATGACCTGTTCCAGTGGTGGGTGACATGAAGCCTGATTCTCTGCTATGACATGAAGCCTGAATCTCTGCTATGGGGCCTCTCTCCTCTGTCTGGGTTCCGGGGCCTAAAAATATTTGAACAGTGTCCTGTTCCAGTGGTGGGTGACATGAAGCCTGATTCTCTGCTATGGGACCTCTCTCCTCTGTCTGGGTGCCGGGGCCTAAAAATATCTGAACAGTGGCCTGTTCCAGTGGTGGGTGACATGAAGCCTGATTCTCTGCTTTGACATGAAGCCTGAATCTCTGCTATGGGGCCTCTCTCCTCTGTCTGGGTTCCGGGGCCTAAAAATATCTGAACAGTGGCTTGTTCCAGTGGTGGGTGACATGAAGCCTGATTCTCTGCTATGGGACCTCTCTCCTCTGTCTGGGTGCCGGGGCCTAAAAATATCTGACAGGGGCCTGTTCCAGTGTTGGGTGACATGAAGCCTGATTCTCTGCTATGACATGAAGCCTGAATCTCTGCTATGGGACCTCTCTCCTCTGACTGGGTGCCGGGGCCTAAAAATATCTGACAGTGGCCTGTTCCAGTGTTGGGTGAGAATGAAGCCTGATTCTCTGCTATGACATGAAGCCTGAATCTCTGCTATGGGACCTCTCTCCTCTGTCTGGGTGCCGGGGCCTAAAAATATCTGACAATGGCCTGTTCCAGTGGTGGGGGACATGAAGCCTGATTCTCTGCTATGACATGAAGTCTGAATCTCTGCTATGGGGCCTCTCTCCTCTGTCTGGGTTCCGGGGCCTAAAAATATCTGAACAGTGTCCTGTTCCAGTGGTGGGTGACATGAAGCCTGATTCGCACATTTGTTTGCAGGGGTTTTTCCTACATTTTGCTGCCCTTTGCAGCCCTCTAGCCCTTTCCTGGGCTATTTTACAGCCTTTTTAGTGCCGGAAAGTTCGGCCGAACTTCTTGAACCCGAACATCCAGGTGTTCGCTCAACTCTAGTTTTGACCAATCACAGCCAGCCTCACACACAGTCTGTGTGGGAAATTCCCCTAGAATCATTACACCAAAGAGAAGCTGAACAGACATTCACTCCACTAAGAGCTGTGTTTTATGGAAGCAGAGAGGCCAAAATAGGTATTTAAAATAGTTATATAATGTTCCTACTGTTAATATAGTGATTAGAACTGTATACTGAACCAGTTATACAGTATGTGTGTTTACTTACATTCCCACCAATTGCAGACTACAAAGTTCACAATCCAAATTAAAATTCCATATTGCAATCCAAATTGCATACAACCATACCAGATCATACTCAACCAATCTGCAAATAGTTACTGCTAACTGCATACTGCAAATTGCAACCAAATTCAGCAAGTAGAACTATTAGTTAGACCTCAGATATACCTTTCAGAGAGATCATAAAGTGCTTAAATACCTTTAAGTGAGAGTAGATACTCAAGAGATAAATATATCCACCATTTTATGTTGAATGACAAGATTGAACAGTTGAACCACCAGTTTATGCAAACCGCCATTTTATAAATCTTTATGCAACACGTGTTTTGTACATGGATTATCTGCTGCGGAGGCGGCAGTGTTATATGAAGTTAATAAGGAAGTTATTTCAAGCAGTTGGTGTGCTCTTTAAACCTTCTGTTTCCATAGAATGGCGCTAGAGGAATTACAGAGTAACAGACAGTCTGGTTAGACTAAAAGTCAGAGATATCAGAATTCTTCTAATGACACAAAAGGCACTTCATAGTGGGTCCTGCAGCAAGGGAGGGAAAATAAACAGTTAGAACTGGATATAGTTTACCCCCTGTTGGGGAAAGGAGAGTTTTGAGTAATACTCCCTCCTTAGGGAAGAAAGTAGGGGCACGTCTCCGCAAGAGATGTGGCCATATACCCAGTCTGAGCACCTTCAGCTCTGCTGGATGAAGAGAACAGAAACAGCCAAACTCCAGAGTTCCAGGAAGAAAGCATCCCCTGAGAATCCATCTGTGAGATAAGTCCAGAGTCCTAGGAGAAGCCTATTCCTCCTCAGCTAGTCTGTCCCCACATAGCAGAAGTTACAGATAAGTGCAGAAGCTAATCTTAATAAGAGTGCCTATTCTATTTTCTATACAATTGTTTTTTGGTGATTGGGTACAACATCAGTTTGGTGCACCTTACCATTATATAATCAGAGGTGAGCCGTCCCCTATCTCTCTTTTACAGAAGCTAATCTTGCCACAGTTACAGAGCTACCAAGCAGACGCTTATCCTGCGAGCTCCACATTTAAAGCAGAAGTACTCATTCCTGCCAAATATTGCCCAAACCTGCTGGGACCAAGAGACCAAAGCTATATACTGTTTGGATGTAAGTTATTTCAAGTAAAGCAACATTTGAACTTCATCTAAATGTCTGGCTGGACATCATTTATTCTGCAAAGTTCCTCTATTACTCCTACTGTCACTACACTCAAATTTATTGCAAGTGAGCCAGGAGCCAGGAGTACGGCCGTACCCAGGTAGGAGACACCGGGACACAACTACCATAAATCTACACAGACATTATGGGCCATTACACCACTCTGGCATTCCTAATCTGGGAAGTGCGCTATAACACCTTGGAAGGGCCCTGGGATAGTACCCTGCGCAAGCTGCAATTGGCGTCGCCACAAATACAGAATATTATCCACCCTTACCTGGCCACTGCACATGCGACCTAAATGACCGGCTGCGTCGCCTTTGGGAGTGTCCGTCTGAGCTAGAGGAGGATGGCTTGCGATGGCAGCTGTGACGATAATTGCTTGCCACGGATTCCCTTCCACTAACTGAGCGCCTACCATCAATAGGGACATCAACCTGAGCCCGCTGAGGAGTGTCTGAAATAATATCAGACTCAAACATATCCTCCTCAGCCAATGGGCGCTCCGGTGCATCGGACTCCAATAAAGGAGCCAACCAGCCTGACCCTTCTTTACTGAGCTTCTCCTTAAAGAGGATCTTTCATGGGTCCAGACATTATGAAATAAGTAGGGGGTTGTGTAGGGCAAAATTCATGGATGTAATATCGCTTACTAGTGTGTCTGTCCAGCGGAGCCCCGCCTTCCCGCCTGGTATGCTAATGAATAGCATCGGTACAGATAGGAGAAGATTGCCCTGTTTCTCAATGAGCACCTCCTTCTTCCTGGCTGTAGCGCGGTCCAATTGCAGTGTAGAGCATCACAGCCAGGGAGAAGGTAAGCTTTTTCTTCTCCCAGTGTTTGGACCGCGATACAGCCAGGGAGAAGGAGACGCTCACTGAGAAACAGGGCAGTCTCCTCCTCCTTGTACCAATGCTATTCATTAGCATATCAGGAGGGAAAAGTGAACGGGGGCCACAGCGGGAAAAAATTTGCCCCTACCTAAGACAATCGCCCAAAAAAATATAATATATGGCTCTCAGACTATGGAGACACTAAAACATGATTTTTTTTTTCAAAAATGCTTTTATTGTGTTAAATGTGAAAACAAAGTAGCAAAGTAGACCTATTAGGTATTGCCGCATCTGTAACAACCAGCTCTATAAAAATAACACATGAACACCGTAAAAAGAACACCATAAAAAAGATAAAATAAAAACGGTGTCAAAAAAGCAATTTTTTGTCACCTTACATCACAAAAAGTGTAATAGCAAGCGATCAAAAAGTCATATGCACCCCAAAATAGTGCTAATTAAACCGTCATCTCATCCCACAAAAATTCTACCCTACCTAAGGCTACTTTCACACTTGCGGCAGGACGGATCCGACAGCGCTGTTCACCATGTCGGATCCGTCCTGCCGCAAGTGTTAAAGTACCCTTACACAATCGCCTAAAAATAAATAAAAACTATGGCTCTCAGAATATGGAGATACTAAAACATGATTTTTTTTTTTTGTTTCAAAAATGATATTATTGTGTAAAACTTAAATAAATGAATAAAAAGTAGACATATTAGGTATTGCCACATCCGTAAGGACCTGCTCTATAAAAAATATTACATGACCTAACCCCTCAGGTGAACACCGTAAAAAAAAAAAAGGTGTCAAAAAGCCTTTTTTTTGTCACCTTACATCATAAAAAGTGTAATAGCAAGTGATCAAAAAGTCATATGCACCCCAAAATAGTGCCATGCAAACCATCATCTCATCCCGCAGAAATAATACCCTACCTAAGACAATCTCAAAAAATGAAAAAACTATGGTTCTCATACAATGGAGATACTAAAACATGATTTTTTTTGTTTCAAAAATTATATTATTGTGTAAAACTGTCACGGATTAGAGTGGGGGTAACTCTAATCCGTGTGATGTTAACTTCCTCAGGACCGCCGTACGCAGGATCGCGTCCTGGCGGCGGCCCTGTTATTCCTCCTGGACGCATATACGCGTCCTCTCGCGAGACGCGAGATTTCGGGCAAAGCCGGCCAGCCCATGCACATCGCGGGCCGGCAAAAGTTAAAGGAGTATTTCGGCACCAGCCTGCCAGCCAATGATCGTTGCTGGCAGGTTGATGATTTTCAAAAAATCTAATCAGAAGCCATCTAACACATTATATTTATAAATATAATGTGTTAAATGGCTTCTCTGCTCCTCTGCTGGTCCTTTTCGTCGGTTGGTTCCAGCAGAGGAGCAGACATCACAGTGAGTACCCACCAACACCACACTTAGCCCCCAGATCACCCTCCATCACCCCAATTAACCCCTTGATCACCCCTTGATCGCCCCTGTCAATCACCTAGTGAAAGGGAAAAAAGTGATCAGTGTAAACTGTCACATTTTTTTCCCCACTGGTATTGACTGATAGTTTTAGGATAGTTTAGGTCCCTTGGTTAGGTAGTTAGCGATCGTTTAGCGCCCAGCCCACCGCACCGCAGTCACTGATTCGCTGATTAGTGTATCGCTAATCAGCATTTGTACTTTTATAGTATCTGTAAGTGATCAGAACTGATCACAGTCAGATCTATAATAGTATTAGTGTCACCTTAGTTCACCCTCCACCCAAAACGCAGTGTTTGCCCGATCAGGCCTGATCGGTCGCCCACACGTGCGTTCACCCATGCCCGCCCCACCGCAGTGACAAAAAATTATATATTTTTTGATCACTGCACAATCACTTTACAAGCGCTGCGGCAATAAAAAAATCTGTTTTGATATTTTTTATCAATCACAGCGGCCTCCGGTACTTCGCTTGCCTCCCATTTGTAAGACAGGCTTGCTTTTTTTCTTGGGTAGTCTCAGGGAATACCCCCTAAATTTAGTAGTCCAAATGTCAAACAGGGGGTATTCTTCTGAAGAGGCCTACAGGCTTCTGATCCAGTCAGATGAGGAATGGGAGCCCTCATCTAACGAATCCAGCGGGTCAGAATATGAACCTGTAGAAAGCATTGGCAGTCTGACCCAAAGTTCGGACGAGGAGGTTGAGGTCCCTGATAGTACCAGGCGTATCCGGCCCCGTGTTGCTACACCACAGGTTGCGCAGGATCCACTTCAAGGGCAGCAGAGTGGGGCTGGCGCTGTCGGATTACGTGGTGAGGCATACACCAGCAACGCAGCCCATCCTGGACCTAGTACCAGCACTGCCGTACAACATGGTGAAGTGGCGAGCACCAGAAGGACAGTTGAAGCTGGTACGGTGGCATGTGCATTAGTTCCCCCGTCGCAGCCACCGCACAGACAGACCCGTAGAGCCCCTAGAGTCCCTGAGATGCTGGCAAACCCTAATTGGCAGCCCCCAACTTCAGCCGCACCTGTAGTTCCCCCTTTCACCGCCCAGTCTGGAGTTCGGGTTGAGACAGCTCATATCGGTTCGGCACTGGGGTTTTTTGAGCTGTTCTTGACTGCGGAGCTCTTGGACTTAGTTGTGGCAGAAACAAATCGCTATGCCACTCCATTTATAGCCGCCAACCCGGGAAGCTTTCATGCCCAGTCTTTCCGGTGGAAACCCGTCCAAGTTTCAGAATTTAAAATTTTTCTGGGCTTTCTCCTCAACATGGGCTTAACCAAAAAGCATGAATTGCGGTCATATTGGTCCACGAACACAATTCATCACATGCCCATGTTCTCTGCTGCTATGTCCAGGACACGATTTGAGACCATCCTGCGTTTCCTGCACTTTAGCGACAACAGCACCTCTCGTCCCAGAGGCCACCCAGCTTTTGACCGGCTCCACAAAATTCGGCCCCTCATAGACCACTTCAACACCAAATTTGCAGATTTGTATACCCCTGAGCAAAACATCTGCATAGACGAGTCCCTTATACATTTTACCGGGCGCCTTGGCTTCAAACAATACATCCCAAGCAAGCGCGCCCGGTATGGGGTCAAATTGTATAAGCTCTGTGAAAGGGTCACAGGCTATACCCACAAATTTCGGATCTATGAGGGTAAAGATCAGACCCTGGAGCCGGTCGGTTGCCCTGACTACCTGGGGAGCAGTGAGAAGACAGTCTGGGACTTGGTGTCACCCTTATTTGGCAAGGGGTACCATCTTTATGTGGACAATTTCTACACAAGTGTGCCCCTCTTCAGGCATTTGTTCCTAGAACAGATTGGCTGCTGTGGCACCGCGTGACCTAGTCGCCGGAGCTTCCCCCAACGGCTGCCTTGTGTAACCAAGAACTGCTTGCGGTGAAATGGAGAGACAAGCGTGACGTTTACATGCTCTCCTCCATTCACGCAGACACGACAATCCAAATGCTCATGGGAGGGGTGGACTTCAATGACCAGATGTTGGCTCCTTATCTACTTTCCCGCAGGACCAGACGCTGGTATAAGAAGGTGTCTGTATATTTGATTCAATTGGCTGCATATAATAGTTTTGTTCTCTACAGTAAGGCTGGGAGAACAGGATCCTTCCTCAAATTTCAGGAAGAGATCATCGAGAACCTCCTGTATCCAGGAGGTTCCGTGGCCCCATCCACCAGTGTAGTTAGCCATCTACACGAGCGACATTTCCCCAGTGTCGTTGCTGGTACCTCAAACCGACCGCCACCCCGAAAAAAATATCGTGTCTGTAGCAAGAGTGGAATAAGGCGTGACACCCGCTATTTCTGTCCTGACTGCCCTGACCACCCTGCCCTAAGCTTTGGGGAGTGTTTCCGGAAGTACCACACACAGGTACACTTAGCATAGGGATTGCATCTCACAGGACAGGCACACAGGGCTATTAGGGCCCTTTCACTCACAGCTGCTGCAAACCTCTCCTTTCACCTGGGACAAAGTGCATAATGTACTTCGCCACATCTTTGGGCAATTTGCGCTTTGCACATTGTCCCATGGGGAAGGAGAGGTTTGTCCTATAAAGGTAAAAAAAAAATCACCGGTAAGCAAAAAAGTTAATGTTCTGTTCAAAAAGTTAAATAAAGTTTATATGTTCCGTTCAAAGGTTATTATAAAGTTAATAGATTTATTGCGTTGCGGCCTCGTTTTTTCTTTTTTTACCTTCCAGGTGGACCAACCGATCGACTAGCTGCAGCACTGATGTGCATTCTGACAGAAGCATTGCGCTGCTGTCAGATTACACAAAAGTCGGTGTATGCGGCGCTGCAAGACGAGATTTCTCCTCTGCAGTAAAAGATACGTTTGCCGAGGCTTATGAGCTGAGGGGGAGGCGGTGTTCATATACTTTGGCAAACACTTTGTATATAAAAAAAAATAAAAAATCCCGGCAATGATTTATTCATTCACATCGATTGATGTGAATGGAGAAATCTGGTTTGCCAGGGCATACGGGCTAAGTGGGTTTGGATGTTGGGCGGAGCTCCCATGTCCTGGCAGATGCCTTTCCCCTCCTTTTTTTTTTTTTGGCAGAGATTTTTTCATCCACATTGATCAATGCGAATGAAGAAATCTGTGCCGTTCATTTTTTCTTTCAGCCCAGGGGCTGAACGAAAAAAAAAAAATCTCATTACCCGTATGCTCAATATAAGGAGAATAGCAGAAACTCCTAATGCTGGCCATATATGTAATGATTGTGGAGACCCTCAAATGCCAGGGCAGTACAAACACCCCACAAATGACCCCATTTTGGAAAGAAGACACCCCAAGGTATTCGCTGAGGGGCATATTGAGTCCATGAAAGATTTAAATTTTTGTCCCAAGTTAGCGGAAAGGGAGACTTTGTGAGAAAAAACAAAAAAAAATCTATTTCCGCTAACTTGTGCCAAAAAAAAAATAATTTCTATGAACTCGCCATGCCCCTCATTGAATACGCCCTAAAGCGTGAGAAGAAGTCTGGAATCCAAATGTCTAAAAATGCCCTCCTAAAAGGAATTTGGGCCCCTTTGCGCATCTAGGCTGCAAGAAAGTGTCAAAAAAAATTCTACATTTTCCGCTAACTTGTGACAAAAAATAAAAAATTCTATGAACTCAAAAAACTACTTCTCATGCATTAGGGCCCCTAAAATGCCAGGGCAGTATAACTACCCCACAAGTGACCCCATTTTGGAAAGAAGACACCCCAAGGTATTCCGTGAGGGGCATGGCGAGTTCCTAGAATTTTTTATTTTTTGTCACAAGTTAGTGGAAAATGATGATTTTTTATTTTTTTTTTTCTTACAAAGTCTCATATTCCACTAACTTGTGACAAAAAATAAAAACTTCCATGAACTCACTATGCCCATCACGAAATACCTTGGGGAGTCTTCTTTCCAAAATGGGGTCACTTGTGGGGTAGTTATACTGCCCTGGCATTTTAGGGGCCCTAATGCGTGAAAATAAGTCTGGAATCCAAATGTGTAAAAAATGCCCTGTAAAATCCTAAAGGTGCTCTTTGGAATGTGGGCCCCTTTGCCCACCTAGGCTGCAAAAAAGTGTCACACATGTGGTATTGCCGTACTCAGGAATAACTACCCCACAAGTGACCCCATTTTGGAAAGAAGACACCCCAAGGTATTCCGTGAGGGGCATGGCGAGTTCCTAGAATTTTTAATTTTTTGTCACAAGTTAGTGGAAAATGATGATTTTTTATATTTTTTTTTCTTACAAAGTCTCATATTCCACTAACTTGTGACAAAAAATAAAACATTCAAGGAACTCGCCATGCCCCTCACGGAATACCTTGGGGTGTCTTCTTTCCAAAATGGGGTCACTTGTGGGGTAGTTATACTGCCCTGGCATTTTAGGGGCCCTAATGTGTGAGAAGTAGTTTGAAATCAAAATGTGTAAAAAATGCCCTGTGAAATCCGAAAGGTGCTCTTTGGAATGTGGGCCCATTTGACCACCTAGGTTGCAAAAAGTGTCACACATGTGGTATTGCCGTACTCAGGAGAAGTTGGGGAATGTGTTTTGGGGTGTCATTTTACATATACTCATGCTGGGTGAGATAAATATCTTGGACAAATGGCAACTTTGTATAAAAAAATGGGAAAAGTTGTCTTTTGCCGAGATATTTCTCTCACCCAGCATGGGTATATGTAAAAAGACACCCCAAAACACATTGCCCTACTTCTCCTGAGTATGGCGATACCAGATGTGTGACACTTTTTGCAACCTAGGTGGTCAAATGGGCCCACATTCCAAAGAGCACCTTTCGGATTTCACAGGGCATTTTTTACACATTTTGATTTCAAACTACTTCTCACACATTAGGGCCCCTAAAATGCCAGGGCAGTATAACTACCCCACAAGTGACCCCATTTTAGAAAGAAGACACCCCAAGGTATTCCGTGAGGGGCATGGCGAGTTCCTTGAATTTTTTATTTTTTGTCTCAAGTTAGCGGAAAGTGATGATTTTTTTTTTTTTCTTACAAAGTCTCATATTCCACTAACTTGTGACAAAAAATAAAAACTTCCATGAACTCACTATGCCCATCACGAAATACCTTGGGGTGTCTTCTTTCCAAAATGGGGTCACTTGTGGGGTAGTTATACTGCCCTGGCATTTTAGGGGCCCTAATGTGTGAGAAGTAGTTTTAAATCAAAATGTGTGCCCCTTTGCCCACCTAGGCTGCAAAAAGGTGTCACACATCTGGTATCGCCGTACTCAGAAGAAGTAGGGCAATGTGTTTTGGGGTGTCTTTTTACATATACCCATGCTGGGTGTGAGAAATATCTCGGCAAAAGACAACTTTTCCCATTTTTTTATACAAAGTTGGCATTTGACCGAGATATTTATCTCACCCAGCATGGGTATATTTAAAATGACACCCCAAAACACATTGCCCAACTTCTCCTGAGTACGGCGATACCACATGTGTGACACTTTTTTGCAGCCTAGGTGGGCAAAGGGGCCCAAATTCCAAAGAGCACCTTTCGGATTTCACAGGGCATTTTTTACACATTTTGATTTCAAACTACTTCCCACACATTAGGGCCCCTAAAATGCCAGGGCAGTATAACTAACCCACAAGTGACCCCATTTTGGAAAGAAGACACCCCAAGGTATTTCGTGATGGGCATAGTGAGTTCATGGAAGTTTTTATTTTTTGTCACAAGTTAGTGGAATATGAGACTTTGTATGGAAAAAATAAATTAAAAAAATAATCATTTTCCGCTAACTTGTGACAAAAAATAAAAAGTTCTATGAACTCACTATGCCCATCAGCAAATACCTTAGGGTGTCTACTTTCCGAAATGGGGTTATTTGTGGGGTTTTTCTACTGTCTGGGCATTGTAGAACCTCAGGAAACATGACAGGTGCTCAGAAAGTCAGAGCTGCTTCAAAAAGCGGAAATTCACATTTTTGTACCATAGTTTGTAAACTATATAACTTTTACCCAAACCATTTTTTTTTACCTAAACATTTTTTTTTTATCAAAGACATGTAGAACAATAAATTTTGAGAAAAATTTATTTATGGATGTGTTTTTTTTTTAAAAAAATTACAACTGAAAGTGAAAAATTTCATTTTTTGACAAAAATTTTGTTAAATTTCTATTAATAACAAAAAATGTAAAAATGTCAGCAGCAATGAAATACCACCAAATGAAAGCTCTATTAGTGAGAAGAAAAGGAGTTAAAATTCATTTGGGTGGTAAGTTGCATGACCGAGCAATAAATGGTGAAAGTAGTGTAGTGCAGAAGTGTAAAAAGTGGCCTGGTCATTAAGGGTGTTTAAGCTAGGGGAGCTGAGGTGGTTAAGTTAAGTGGAAGCTGCTTGACCAGGACAACAGAATTAGGGAGCAGGTCACCTCCTAGCGCATCCCTAATCTGACCCGGACTCCTAGCTGTATGAGCCGACCTTGATGGTAGGAGGGCTCATACTCAGGAACCTCGCTTCCCTACTAGCCCTGGACGGATCCCTGAGCTAGGAGCTGGATAAGACAACCTGTTCCTCCTGGATACGGACGAACAGGAGTCTAAATTGGCCAAGCTGCCTGGAACGAGAAACATAAACAGCCTATGGATATGGCAGGAGATTGAAAAGCACTTCCACACCTACCTGCCACAGAAACACTGACTGGATCCCGTGCTAACAAGCTGATGTCCACACCCAACATAAAAGGACACAGCACACACACATAAACACACAGGAACCCAGATCCATAGCTGCAATAATAACAGACACCACATAAACATAAAATAACATCAATACATAGGTTTTATGACCACAAGGGAGGCCCTCACTGGAAGATGGTATAATACCAGGAGGATGACTCCAGCAAACACCATGGCTGGAGTACCCCTCAGCTACTGGCATCCAGCAGGAGCTAAATAGCCCCAAGTAGCCACACCCACACACAGACACACCCAGTGTTCACACACTAGGAAGGGAATTAACCCTTCCAATACCAGGCAAGGGATGGAAGCTACTTAAAGGGGAATACACACACAAATATCACACTGCAGCTGTTACCGCCGGCAACGACATGCATGGCAACCATGTCCTGGGGAACAGCCAAAAGGCCGAGACACTGCCACCACATGTACACTAAACCACACGTTGCCACGGACAACTGCAAGTGAAGGAAAGTCTCACAGTACACACATACAACAACCTCGTGCACAACAAACAAGGAAAGTGCACACATATGAAGAGAGGTTGCCAGGTGCTACCGCATGCCCTTCACAGCAAGCTGCCTAGCAACAGCTCAGGCTGCTATACTGTGAATACAATCATGTTGCCAGCGGCAACCACATGTGAGGTAACATACCAGCAATCCTCACCATGTGATTGACAACAGACCAAACCGCAGGCAACTGCATGCGGGGGAGTCACGACCATGACTATGGTTGTGACAAAAACTTAAATAAATAAAAAAAGTATACATATTAGGTATTGCCACGTCCGTAACGACCTTCTCTATAAAATTATAACATGACCTAACCCCTCAGGTGAACACTGTAAAAAGAATAAAATAAAAACGGTGTCAAAAAAGCCATTTTTTGTCACCTTACATCACAAAAAGTGTAATAACAAGCAATCAAAAAATCATACACACCCCAAAATCATACTAATCAAACCGTCATCTTATCCAGCAAAAAGTGTGACCCTACCTAGGACAATCGCCCAAAAAATTAAAAACTATGGCTCTCAGAATATGGAGACACTAAAACATGTTTTTTTTTTGTTTAAAAAATGATTTTATCGTGTAAAACTTAAATAAATAAAAAAAAGTATACATATTAGGTATTGCCATGTCCGTAAGAACCTGCTGTATAAAAATATCACATGACCTAAACCCTCAGGTGAACACCGTAAAAATATATTTTTTTCAAAAATGCTTTATTATGTAAAACTGAAACAAACAACCATTTGGTCATATTTGGTATTGTCGCTTCCGTAACAACCTGCTCTATAAAAATACAACATGATCTAACCTGTCAGATGACATTGTAAATAACAAAAAATTCAAACGGTGCCAAAACAGCAATTTTTTTGTTACCTTGCCTCACAAAAAGTGTAATATAGAGCAACCAAAAATCATATGTACCCTAAAATGGTACCAACAAAACTGCCACCTTGTCCCGTAGTTTCCAAAATAGGGTTACTTCTTTGGAGTTTCTACTCAAATGTGACATGGCAATTTAAAATTATCCCAGTGAAATCTCCCCTTTCAAAAACCATATGGCGTTCCTTTCCTTTTACACCCTGCCGTGTGCCCGTACAGCAGTTTACTATCACAAATGGGGTGTTTCTGTAAACTATAGAATCAGGGCAAAAAATTTTTTGGAGTTTTGTTTGGCTGTTAACCCTTGCTTTGTTACTGGAAAAAATTGATTAAAATGGAAAATCTGCCAAAAAAGTAAAATTCTGAAATTTTATCTACATTTTCCTTTAATTCTTGTGGAACACCTAAAGGGTTAAGAAAGTTGGTAAAATCAGTTTTGAATACCTTGAGGGGTGTAGTTTCTAAAATAGAGCCATTTATGGGTGGTTTCTATTATGTAAGCAAAGTGACTTCAGACCTGAACTAGTCCGTAAAAAGTGGGTTTTGAAGATTTTCAGAAAAATTTCAAGATTTGCTTCTAAACTTCTAAGCCTTCTAATGTCCCAAAAAAAGACAAATTAATTTACTAAATTATCC
>NC_053394.1:160368064-160442272 GCF_905171765.1 Bufo bufo
TCACGGTGCTTCATTGTCACAATAAGCTGAATATCAAACACAGACTAACGTGTTGTTCTGGTCTGTGCGTTATTGTATTATGCTTCAGAATATCAGTCGGCATGGATCCAACTATTATTTTCTAATGTATGTGCTTCAACATGCAATAATTTGTTACTTTTGCAAAATAAGAAATAAAGAATAAAAAAATAAAAAAAGTGATCCTATCTAAGAAACTACACCCCTCAAGGTATTCAAAACTGATTTTACAAACTTTGTTAACCCTTTAGGTGTTCCGCAAGAGTTATTGGCAAATGGAGATGAAATTTCAGAATTTCAATTCTTTGGCAAATTTTCCATTTTAATCAATTTTTTCCAGTAAAAAAGCAAGGGTTAACAGCCAAACAAAACTCAATATTTATTTCCCTTATTCTGTAGTTTATAGAAACACCCCATATGTGGTCGTAAACTACTGTACGGGCACACGGCAGGGCGCAGAAGGAAAGGAACACCATATGGTTTCCGGAAAGCAGATTTTGCTGGACTGGTTTATTTACACCATGTCCCATTTGAAGCCCCCCTGATGCACCTCTAGAGTAGAAACTCCAAAAAAGTTACCCCATTTTGGAAACTACACCCTTCAAGGTATTCAAAACTGATTGTACTAACTTTGTTAACCCTTTAGGTGTTCCACAAGAGTTATTGGCAAATGTAGATGACATTTTAGATTTAAATTTTTTGTAACCTTGCCTCACAAAAATGTAATATAGAGCAACCAAAAATCATATGTACCCTAAAAATAGTCCAATTTTCCATTTTAATCCATTTTTTCCGTTAACAAAGCAAGGGTTAACAGTCAAACAAAACTCTACATTTATTGCCCTGGTTCTGTAGTTTTCAGAAACACCCAGTATGTGGTCGTAAAATGCTGTATGGCCAAACGGAAGGGCGCACAAGGAAAGGAGCGCCATATGGTTTTTGGAAGGCAGATTTTGCTGGACTGGTTTTTTGACACCATATCCCATTTGAAGCCCCCCCTTATGCACCCCTAGAGTAGAAACTCCATAAAAGTGATCCCATCTAAGAAACTACACTCCTCAAGGTATTCAAAACTGATTTTACAAACTTTGTTAACCCTTTAGGTGTTCCGCAAGAGTTATTGGCAAATCGAGATGAAATTTCAGAATTTCAATTCTTTGGCAAATTTTCCATTTTAATCAATTTTTTCCAGTAAAAAAGCAAGGGTTAACAGCCAAACAAAACTCAATATTTATTTCCCTTATTCTGTAGTTTATAGAAACACCCCATATGTGGTCGTAAACTACTGTACGGGCACACGGCAGGGCACAGAAGGAAAGGAACACCATATGGTTTCCGGAAAGCAGATTTTGCTGGACTACACCATGTCCCATTTGAAGCCCCCCTGATGCACCTCTAGAGTAGAAACTCCAAAAAAGTTACCCCATTTTGGAAACTACACCCTTCAAGGTATTCAAAACTGATTTTACTAACTTTGTTAACCCTTTAGGTGTTCCACAAGAGTTATTGGCAAATGTAGATGACATTTTAGATTTAAATTTTTTGTAACCTTGCCTCACAAAAATGTAATATAGAGCAACCAAAAATCATATCTACCCTAAAAATAGTCCCAACTAAACTGTCACCTTATCCCGTAGTTTCCAAAATGGGGTCACTTTTTTGGAGTTTCTACTCTAGGGGTGCATCAGAGGGGCTTCAAATGGGGCATGGTGTAAATAAACCAGTCCAGCAAAATCTGCCTTCCAGAAACCATATGGTGTTCTTTTCCTTCTGTGCCCTGCCGTGTGCCCGTACAGTAGTTTAGGACCACATATGGGGTGTTTCTATAAACTACAGAATCAGGCCAATAAATATTGAGTTTTGTTTGGCTGTTAACCCTTGCTTTGTTACTGGAAAAAAATGGATTAAAATGGGAAATTTGCCAAAAAATTGAAATTTTGAAATTTCAGCTCCATTTGCCAATAACTCTTGTGGAACACCTAAAGGGTTAACAAAGTTAGTAAAATCTGTTTTGAATACCTTGAGGGGTGTAGTTTCTAAAATGGGGTCATTTTTGGGTGGTTTCTATTATGTAAGTAGTGGCGTACATACAGGGGTCGCAGTTGCGACCGAGCCCGGCAATCCAGGTCGCCTGTGGACACCCCTGGCCCATGCAGTCAGTGTTCCCTTCTTTCCAACTAAGCTGCGCGGGTGGGCGGCGGAGCAGCCATATTGTGCCGCTCAAGCTGCTTGCAAAATGCGAGCGCCCAACAGTCAGTGAGTGGGTGTGTCAAAAACTTCTCCGTCATGCGCCTCCTGCCCCGTCTGTCTGCTCCTCCCACTTTATGAATGAAGCTGGCAGGCGGGGCAGGAGGCGCATGACGGAGGGAGAGATGTCACGCACAGGCAGCACAGCAGCAACGGGGGCGGGGAGCGGCGCTCTAGTTCGGCTGCCCACTGCCGGCCATGTGAGGAGGGAGTGGTGAAGCAGCAGCTGCGGTGCGGTTGGGTCTCGTCTTCCCGGCTCGTGGACCCCCCGCAGTGCATGGCCCATGTGCCCGCCCCGCTGCCCTGACAGCCGCTCACTCTGCAGCCACTGCCCCGTGCTCTGCATCTCAGCAGCAGCAGAAAAAGCGTGGGGAGGAGCTGGGCCATGACCGTGGAGCAAAATGTCCTGCAGCAGAACTCCCAGAAGGTAGGAGCTTCCCCCGGTGTGTCCACCGCGCCGGGCACTGCACTGGCCCTGCCGCAAGTGTCCCCGCCTCCTCCCTCCCCACTGATATATTACTAGAAGGTACTTATGGGGATATCAATTGAGGGCACTATTGTGGGGGGGATCTGTGGAGGGCACTGTTATGGGGGGATCTGTGTAGGGCACTTATGGGGGATATCTGTGGATGGCACTGTTATGGAGATATCTGTGGATGACACATATATAGCATAAGATGCTATATGTGTGTCATCCACAGATATCCCCATAACAGTGTCATCCACAGATATCCCCATAACAGTGTCATCCACAGATTCCCCCATAACAGTGCCCTCCACATATCCCCCCATAACAGTGCCCTCCACAGATCCCCCCATAACAGTGTGTCATCCACAGATCCCCATAACAGTGTGTCATCCACAGATCCCCCATAACAGTGTGTCATCCACAGATCCCCCATAACAGTGTGTCATCCACAGATCCCCCATAACAGTGTGTCATCCACATTTCCCCCATAACAGTGTGTCATCCACAGATCCCCCATAACAGTGTGTCATCCACAGATCCCCCATAACAGTGTGTCATCCACAGATCCCCCATAACAGTGTGTCATCCACAGATCCCCCATAACAGTGTGTCATCCACAGATCCCCATAACAGTGTGTCATCCACAGATCCCCCATAACAGTGTGTCATCCACAGATCCCCCATAACAGTGTGTCATCCACAGATCCCCCATAACAGTGTGTCATCCACAGATCTCCCATAACAGTGTGTCATCCACAGATCCCCCATAACAGTGTGTCATCCACAGATCCCCCATAACAGTGTGTCATCCACAGATCCCCATAACAGTGCGTCATCCACAGATCCCCCATAACAGTGTGTCATCCACAGATCCCCCATAACAGTGTGTCATCCACATTTCCCCCATAACAGTGCGTCATCCACAGATTCCCCCATAACAGTGTCCTCCACAGATGGCAGTACAGCAGGATTACCATCCAAAATCGGTCTGTCCCGCACAAAGCGGTACTGTTGGGAGGCATGTTGGGTGAATGGTAGGGGAGTTAGAGGGGGGGATAGAGGCAGGTTGGGGGGGCAGCGGCAGGTTGGGGGGGGGGCGGCGGCGAGTTGAGGGATGGACGGGGAGGGGGCCCCATGGATCAGTTTTGCACCGGGTTCCCATGGATTGTGTGTACGCCACTGAATGTAAGCCTCAAAAAGTGACTTCAGATCTGAACTGGTCCTGAAAAAGTGGGTTTTAGAAATTTTCTGAAAAATTTCAAAATTTGCTTCTAAACTTCTAAGCCTTGTAATGTCCCCAAAAAATAAAATGGCATTCTAAAAATTATCCAAACATGAAGTAGACATATGGGAAATGTAAAATAATAACTATTTTTGGCGGTATTACTAGCTATTATAAAAGTAGAAAAATAGAAATTATTAAATTTTTCAATTTTTTTTGTAAATTTTGTATTTTTTTATAAATAAAAATGCATTTTTTTGACTCCATTTTACCAGTGTCATGAAGTACAATATGTGACGAAAAAAGAAACTCAGAATGTCCTGGATAAGTAAAAGCGTTTTAACCCCTTAAGGACTCAGCCCTATTTCACCTTAAGGACTTGGCCATTTTTTGCAAATCTGACCATTGTCACTTTAAGTGCTCATAACTTTAAAACACTTTGACTTATCCACGCCATTCTGAGACTGTTTTTTCGTCACATATTGTACTTCATGATACTGGTAAAATGAAGTCAAAAAAATTAATTTTTTTGCATAAAAAAATACCTAATTTACCAAAAATTTGGAAAAAATTTCAAATTTCAAAGTTTCAGTTTCTCTACTTCTGTAATACATAGTAATACCCCCAAGAATTGTGATGACTTTACATTCCCCATATGTCTACTTCATGTTTGAATTATTTTGGGAATGATATTTTATTTTTTGGGGATGTTACAAGGCTTAGTAAAGCTACTTTTTAGGGACCACTACAGGTCTGAAGTCACTTTGCGAGGCTTACATAATAGAAACCGCCCAAAAATGACCCCATTCTATAAACTACACCCCTCAAGGTATTCAAAACTAATTTTACAAACTTTGTTAACCCTTTAGGTGTTGCACAAGAGTTATTGGCAAATGGGGATGAAATTTGAGAATTTCATTTTTTTTGCCTAATTTTCCATTTTAACCCATTTTTTCCACTAACAAAGCAAGGGTTAACAGTCAAACAAGACTGTATCTTTATTGCCCTGACTGCCGTTTACAGAAACACCCCATATGTGGCCGTAAACTACTGTACGGCCACACAGCGGGGCGTAGAGTGAAAGGTGCGCCGTATGGTTTTTGGAAGCCAGATTTTGCTGGACTGGTTTTTTGACACCATGTCCCATTTGAAGCCCCCTGATGCACCCCTAGAGTAGAAACTCCAAAAAGTGACCCCATTTTAGAAACTACGGGATAGGGTGGCAGTTTTTTTGGTACTAGTTTAGGGTACATATGATTTTTGGTTGCTCTATATTACACTTTTAGTGCGGCAAGGTAACAAGAAATTGCTTTTTTGGCACGTTTTTTTTTTTGGTTATTTACAACATTCATCTGACAGGTTAGATCATGTGGTAATTTTATAGAGCAGGTTGTCATGGACGCGGTGATACCTAATATGTATACAATTTTTTTTATTTATGTAAGTTTTATACAATGACTTCCTTTTTAAAACCAAAAAAATGTTTTAGTGTCTCCATAGTCTAAGAGCCATAGTTTTTTCAGTTTTTGGGCGATTATCTTAAGTCAGGTCTCATTTTTTGCGGGATGAGATGAAGGTTTGATTGGCACTATTTTGGAGTGCATATGACTTTTTGATCGCTTGCTATTACACTTTTTGTGACGTAAGATGACAAAAAATGGCTTTTTTTACACTGTTTTTATTTTTATTTTTTTATGGTGGTCATCTGAGGGGTTAGGTCATGTGATATTTTTATAGAGCCGGTCGATACGGACACGGCGATACCTAATATGCATACTTTATTTTTATTTATGTAAGTTTTACACAATGATTTCATTTTTGAAACAAAAAAAAATCATGTTTTAGTGTTTCCATAGTCTAAGAGCCATAGTTTTTCAGTTTTTCGGCGATTATCTTGGGTAGGGTATGATTTTTGCGGGATGAGATGACGGTTTGATTGGTACTATTTTGGCGTACATGCGATTTTTTTGATCACTTTTATTACCTTTTTTGGGAAGTAAGGTGGGCAAAATTTCAATTTTCTCATAGTTTTTATGTTTATTTTTTTATGGAGTTCACCGTGCGGGGCAAGCAACATGACCGTTTTATAGATCAGGTCGTTACGGACGCGCCGATACCTAATATCTGTAGTGTATTTTATTTATTACATTTTTATTCAGTGATAAATGTTTTTTTTTTTTAACTTTACTTTTTTCACTTTTTTTTGACACAGACCCACTTGGTTCTTGAAGATCCAGTGGGTCTGATGTCTGAATAATACAGTACAGTACCCTATATAGTGTATTGTACTGTATTTAACTTACACTTTGTCTGAACAGATCTATGCCTTTAGCACAGATCTGTTCAGCACCATGGACAGCAGGATGCCTGAGAAGGCGTCCTGTTGCCATGGGAACCTTCCCCGTCTGCTCAGTTGTGGCCATAACTGCGCAGACGGGGAAGGGTAAGGAGGGAGGCTCCCTCCCTCTGTGACCCCATCCTGTCTGGGGGCTGCAAAGGCACAGCAGCCCCCTGATGGGAGAGGGAGGGAGCTCCCAACCGTTAACCCCTGCTCTTCCTTACCGCGGTCTGTACGGACCGCGGTATGGAAAGGGTTAAACGGCTGACATCACAGCACAGATGTCAGCCGTTTATACCAGAGTGTCACCAATGTGCTGACACTCTGGTATAACCACTGGCCACCAGGGCCGTCTTTGCCGCAGGGCAAAAGGGGCAGCTGCCCCGGGCCCAGTTACTCCTGGCCTGGGCCCCGGATGTTTTGTCCCATGCCCCGAATGTCCTGCCTGCCTGCTAGATACAACTGTATTGGTGTACACAGAACGGCAATACAATTGAATCTAATACACTGGGAAGAGGTGAAGGACCTGTGGTGACATCACAGGTCATGTGATCAGCAAAACAGGCTGTGATAGGATGACCTGGATGATGTCACCATCATGTGACCAGTGCAGGATTGGACCGGAGTGAAGAGGAGAGGGAGCCTAATGGTGATGTCTGTACATGAGGAGAGGTAAGTTAAGGGAGAGGCAGAGCAATGCTGGGAGTTGTAGTTATTTAACTGAGATGTATGTTAGGGCTGAAGGGAGGGATGTTATTGACATGGAACTGTGTGCTTGAGGTGGCTGGGGGAGGGAGTGATGTTATTTACATGGGACTGTATCTTGAAAGTGGATGGTGGGGGGGAATGATGTTTATGTACATGGGACTTAATGTTTAGGCTACATTCACACTTGCGTTTGGGGATCCGCTTGTGAGATCCGTTTCAAGGCTCTCACAAGCAGCCCCAAATGCATCAGTTTAACCCCAATGCATTCTGAATGGATGCGGATCCATTCAGAATACATTCGTTCGGCTCCATACGGCCCCCCATTCCGTTTTGGAGGCGGACCCCAAAAGGCTGCAAGCAGCGTTTTTGTGTCCGCATGGCCTTGCGGATCCAAACGGATCCGTCCTGACTTACAATGTAAGTAAATGGGGACGGATCCCTTTGCATTGACACAAAATGGTGCAATTGTAAACAGATCCGTCCCCCATTGACTTTCAATGTAAGTCAGGACGGATCCGTATTGGGATTTAGAAATTAAAATCTAATACAAACGAATCGGTCCTGAACGGATGCATTCGTTTGTATTATCGGTGCGGATCCGTACAGGACAGATCCGCACGAACGCAAGTGTGAAAGTAGCCTTAGGAGGTGATGTATACATGGGATTGTGCGTTGGAGGCGGCTGGGGAGGAGGTGATGTTATTTACATGTATGGACTGTATGGTGGAGGGAGGATTATAACTGCAGGGGGCACTGCAGATCCAGGGCACATTATAGGCGGTCTTATTACTACTGGGGGCTCTATAGGAGGGTCTTATAGATCCGCCTTATTTCTACTAAGCGCACTATGGGGGCCTTATTACTACTGAGGGGTCTGTAGGGAGCTTTATTACCACAGGGGGAACAATAGGGGGCCTTATTTCTACTGGGGGCTCTGTGAGGGTATTATTAATATGGGAGGGCTCTTCTAATAATGGGGGCATTGTTGAGGAGCATTATCACGGTTGGGGCAGTGTTACTAATGAGGGCATTCTAGAAGCGAATTACTATTGGTGGGACTATGAGGAGCACTATTATTATGGGGGGCAGTAATGTTTTTTCAGGATAGTATTTGGGGGTATTGGGGGGGGGGGCAGGGGTGTAACTAAAGGCTCATGGGCCCCGGTGCAAGAGTTCAGCTTGGGCTCCCCTTCCCTCAGTGCTTTGTGTGTCTTATGTGGCACAAGGGTCTTTGGGCCCCTTCATGCTCCTGGGCCCGGTAGCGACTGCTACCTCTGCACCCCCTATAGCTACACGCCTGGGGGGGGGGGGCACAGTAAGCAGCAGGATAACACTGTGGGGACTCCAGTTGGGGGATAATGATAGAATGTGAGGAAGCTAAGATGTCTGTGTGTCACACTCTGCAGAGACGAGACGGCTGAGAGAAGTTGTGCAGACCGAGTGGAGAAGATGATGAGAGAGAAGATCTACAGAGAAGATGATGACAGAGAGGAGACGTCAACTGGAGGCCCTGGACGTGACAGGTAAGTGCTGCTGTATAGCAAGTACAGCAAAGTGCGAGGGGGGATCCAGGGGGCCCAAGTAAATTCTTGCCCAGGGTCCAATCAATATTAAAGATGGCCCTGCTGGCCACCAATGATTATTCAAGAGGAGGCGGGTGGGGGATCGCGAATCCGCCTGCCGCACCGCCCGCCTCCCGCACTGCCCGCCTCCCGCACTGCCTAATTTACTGCCCGCAACCTAATTTACCAAAAATTTGAAAAAAATTAGCAAATTTCAAAGTTTCAGTTTCTCTACTTCTGTAATACATAGTAATACCCCAAAAAATTGTGATGACTTTACATTCCCCATATGTCTACTTCATGTTTGAATTGTTTTGGGAATGATATTTTATTTTTTGGGGATATTATAAGGCTTAGAAGTTTAGAAGCAAATCTTGAAATTTTTCAGAAATTTACAAAAACTCTATTTTTAGGGACCAGTTCAGGTCTGAAGTCACTTTGCGAGGCTTACATAATAGAAACCACCCAAAAATGACCCCATCTAAGAAACTACACCCCTCAAGGTATTCAAAACTGATTTTGCATACATTGTTAACCCTTTAGGTGTTGCACAAGAGTTATTGGCAAATGGGGAGGAAATTTGAGAATTTCATATTTTTGTCAAATTTTTCATTTTAACCCATTTTTTCCACTAACAAAGCAAGGGTTAACAGCCAAACAAGATTGTATCTTTATTGCCCTGACTCTGCCATTTACAGAAACACCCAATATGTGGCCGTAAACTACTGTACGGCCACACAGCGGGGCGTAGAGTGAAAGGTGCGCCGTTTGGTTTTTGGAAGGCTGATTTTTATGGACTGGTTTTTTGACACCATGTCCCATTTGAAGCCCCCCTGATGCACCCCTAGAGGAGAAACTCCCTAAAAGTGACCCCATCTAAGAAACTACACCCCTCAAGGTATTCAAAACTGATTTTACATACGTCGTTAACCCTTTAGGTGTTGCACAAGAGTTATTGGCAAATGGGGATGAAATTTGAGAATTTCATTTTTTTGCCTAATTTTCAATTTTAACCCATTTTTTCCACTAACAAAGCAAGGGTTAACAGCCAAACAAGATTGTATCTTTATTGCCCTGACTCTGCCGTTTACAGAAACACCCCATATGTGGCCGTAAACTACTGTACGGGCACACAGTAGGGCGTAGAGTGAAAGGTGCGCGGTTTGGTTTTTGGAAGGCAGGTTTTGCTGGACTGGTTTTTTGACACCATGTCCCATTTGAAGCCCCCCTGATGCACCCCTAGATTAGAAATTCCATAAAAGTGACCCCATCTAAGAAACTCAAGGTATTCAAAACTGATTTTACAAACTTTGTTAACCCTTTAGGTGTTGCACAAGATTTAATGGAAAATAGAGACACAATTTCAAAATTTCACATTTTTGGCAGATTTTCCATTTTAATATTTTTTTTCCAGTTACAAAGCAAGGGTTAACAGCCAAACAAAACTCAATATTTATGGCCCTTATTCTGTAGTTTACAGAAACACCCCATATGTGGTCGTAAACCGCTGTACGGGCACACGGCAGAGCGCAGAAGGAAAGGAATGCCATACGGTTTTTGGAAGGCAGATTTTGCTGTACTGTTTTTTTTTACACCATGTCCCATTAGAAGCCCCCCTGATGCACCCCTAGAGTAGAAACTCCAAAAAAGTGACTCCATTTTAGAAACTACGGGATAGGGTGGCAGTTTTGTTGGTACTAGTTTAGGGTACATATGATTTTTGGTTGCTCTATATTACACTTTTTGTGCAGCAAGGTAACAAGAAATAGCTTTTTTGGCACGTTTTTTTTTTTGTTATTTACAACATTCATCTGACAGGTTTTATCATGTGGTAATTTTATAGAGCAGGTTGTCACGGACGCGGCGATACCAAATATGTATACAATTTTTTTTATTTATGTAAGTTTTATACAATAACTTCATTTTTAAAACAAAAAAAATGTTTTAGTGTCTCCATAGTCTAAGAGCCATAGTTTTTTCAGTTTTTGGGCGATTATCTTGAGTAGGGTCTCATTTTTTGCGGGAGGAGATGACGGTTTGATTGGCACTATTTTGGGGTGCATATGACTTTTTGATCGCTCGCTATTACACTTTTTGTGACATAAGATGGCAAAAAATGGCTTTTTTTACACCGTTTTTGTTTTTATTTTTTTACGGTGGTCACCTGAGGGGTTAGGTCATGTGATATTTTTATAGAGCCGGTCGATACGGACGCGGCGATACCTAATATGTATACTTTTTATTTTATTTATGTAAGTTTTACACAATGATTTCATTTTTGAAACAAAAAAAATCATGTTTTAGTGTTTCCATAGTCTAAGAGCCATAGTTTTTTCAGTTTTTGGGCGATTATTTTGAGTAGGGTATGATTTTTTGTGGGATGAGATGACTGTTTGATTGTTACTATTTTGGCGTACATGCAACTTTTTTGATCACTTTTATTACCTTTTTTGGGAAGTAAGGTGGGCAAAATTTCAATTTTCTCATAGTTTTTATTTTTTTATTTTTATGGCGTTCACCGTGCGGGGAAAATAACATGACCGTTTTATAGATCAGGTCGTTACGGACGCGGCGATACCTAATATGTGTAGTGTATTTTATTTTTTTAATTTTTATTCAGTGATAAATGTTTTTTTTTTTTATCTTAACTTTTTTCACATTTTTTTTGCATTTTTGTGACCCAGACCCACTTGGTTCTTGAAGATCCAGTGGGTCTGATGTTTGTATAATACAGTACAGTACAATATATATTGTTCTGTACTGTATTTTACTTACACTGAACAGATCTGTGCTTTTAGCACAGATCTGTTCAGCACCATGGACAGCAGGACGCCTGAGCAGGCGTCCTGTTGCCATGGGAACCTTCCCCGTCTGCCACAACTTCGCAGACGGGGAAGGGTAAGCACAGGGCTGAGGGGGGCTCTCTGGGGGCTCTCTCCCTCTCCATCGGGGGGCTGCAAAGGCACAGCAGCCCCCCGATGGAGAGGGAGGGAGCTCCCTGACCGATGACAGTTAACTTTTTCCATACAGCGGTCCGTACGGACCGCGGTATGGAAAGGGTTAAACGGCTGACATCTTCACAGATGTCAGCCGTTTATACCAGGGTGCCAGCAATGTGCTGGCACCCTGGTATACCCACTAGAAGCCAACGATCGTTCATGGGGAGGCGGGCGGGGGATCGCGATCCCGCCTGCCGCACCGCCCGCCTCCCGCAACGCCCCCACCGCATGCGACACCCCCCCCGCACCACCCTCCGGCATAAAATCGTGCAGGGGTGCAGGGGTGGGGTGAAAAATATTGATTTTAGCCACTCTAAAGTTTCTGATCCCCGCGATCAGAAACTGC
This sequence comes from Bufo bufo, assembly GCF_905171765.1. Lineage (NCBI taxonomy): Eukaryota > Metazoa > Chordata > Amphibia > Anura > Bufonidae > Bufo > Bufo bufo. Next base: position 160,379,974 of record NC_053394.1, read on the forward strand.
AAAAAGCGCAGCAAACCGCAGGTCTGAATTGACCTGCGGTTTGCTGCGATCGCCGATACGGGGGGGTCAAATGACCCCCCCCTGCATTGTTACGGGATGCCGGCTGAATGATTTCAGCCGAAATCCCGTTCCAATTAACCCCTGGGGCGCCGGAATACAGATTTTAAGTCAGGACGTACCGGTACGTCCTGGGTCCTTAAGGACTCGGGAAATAGGGCGTACCGGTACGTCCTGGGTCCTTAAGGGGTTAAACACCCTTAATGACCAGGCCACTTTTTACACTTCTGACCTACACTACTTTCACCGTTTATTGCTCGGTCATGCAACTTACCACCCAAATGAATTTTACCTCCTTTTCTTCTCACTAATAGAGCTTTCATTTGGTGGTATTTCATTGCTGCTGACATTTTTACTTTTTTTGTTATTAATCGAAATTTAACGATTTTTTTGCAAAAAAATGAAATTTTTCACTTTCAGTTGTAAAATTTTGCAAAAAAAACGACATCCATATATAAATTTTTCTCTAAATTTATTGTTCTACATGTCTTTGATAAAAAAAAAATGTTTTGGTAAAAAAAAATGGTTTGGGTAAAAGTTATAGCGTTTACAAACTATGGTACAAAAATTTGAATTTCCGCTTTTTTAAGCAGCTCTGACTTGAGTGGGTTATTGGCTATTCACTCGGGGGCCCCTATTGTACTGCTTTGACCACACCTTTACCCTAACTCTCCCAATAAGACACAGAGACCAGAGTTGGATAATAATGGCCACAGCAGCCGTTTATTAACATAAATACAACAAACCATAAATCATATTACAGTTTCTTACCCATGACGAGGGAGGTCCTTGAAGCCCCAAATTCGTTAAAACACAAGTCACCAAAAAACTGGCACATCTGTCTTGCCTCCAGCCGTAAAGCACCAGCTCGGAGACCACCTGACGGACGCCTTTTATCCGAGCCAACTGTCCAACCATGGGAGTCCAGCCCCACCATTGAGGCCCTCCCATTCACCTGAAGCATCCTTACCACCAACTTCGAGGACCTCCCACCGCCACGACTGCCGCGACATAACATACACGTACAACACATAACAACCCATGCCCCAACCCAAACCGCCACCTTTCCCCTAAGGCCTTCCCCAAGGGAGGGAGGGTGGGAGTTTGCTTCTTCTCCTAGATTTTAAAATCTAAAATGGCTCCTACACTCCTCCCCTTAATATAACCTCCCTATACCACCCCCCTTCTAACTCCACCCACCGCAATTCCTACAGCTACTTAACCTTATCACCGCTGGCCCCCTCCTGCCAAAACCCCTCATGACGGCCTCCCCTAACTGTCGCCCAGTACGGCCTCACTTGAGTGGGTTATTGGCTATTCACTCGGGGGCCCCTATTGTACTGCTTTGACCACACCTTTACCCTAACTCTCCCAATAAGACACAGAGACCAGAGTTGGATAATAATGGCCACAGCAGCCGTTTATTAACATAAATACAACAAACCATAAATCATATTACAGTTTCTTACCCATGACGAGGGAGGTCCTTAAAGCCCCAAATTCGTTAAAACACAAGTCACCAAAAAACTGGCACATCCGTCTTGCCTCCAGCCGTAAAGCACCAGCTCGGAGACCACCTGACGGACGCCTTTTATCCGAGCCAACTGTCCAACCATGGGAGTCCAGCCCCACCATTGAGGCCCTCCCATTCACCTGAAGCATCCTTACCACCAACTTTGAGGACCTCCCACCGCCAACAACGCGCAACCTGACTCAACACCCTCAGAATTGCGCGTTCCTCCACACACCCAATGCTCGCTCGATTCCTCCTTGAAGCCCCAATGACCACAAATCAATACCAACGGCATTCAAATGGACACCATCGGCCCTCCAAAACGCCCCCACTCCAGGCTCCAGCTCCGAATGCCGCACTGCCACTGCCCCATTCCTGGCCATAAACTTACCCAATGCCCTATTAACCTTTATCCTTGCCTTATTGAGTCTCTCAACTGAACGCGCCCCACGCCATACCTGCCTAGGCACGATGTCTGACCACACCGTGACCATGCCCGGGAATAACGACCACAAACGTAACAGGTCAAACTTAATATCCCTTAACAGCTCTCTAACGGGCCGCCCCCCCCAAATCATTCCCACCCACATGTAGCACCAACACATCCGGCGCTCTACTCAAACGTACATAACGATGGACCTCCCTTAACACCCCTTGCCACAACATACCTCTCATCCCCAACCATCTGATAACTGCGACGTCCCTGTCAAACCCCAGCTGCCGACCCTCATGACGAACATCGGCCCTCAAAGCACCCCAGAACACGAATGAGTGCCCCATGATCCAAACCAACGCGGAACCGGAATCTGAAAAATAAGACAAGGCAAACACAAGACACATCAGTCAATGCCCTCTTACAACATTCCCACCCGCACATAGGACCTAAACCTAACAGATTCCCATCTACCAATCCTCTTGATTACCTCGTCACTCATGCCCCACCTGGCCGCCTCCGTAGCCGCCCCTATCCTGAACGAGTGCCCCGCAAAGTCCCCCGCTGTAATACCCAACTCCTGCAAACAACGCCTGAACACTGCCAGAAATTGGTACCGGGACAAATACGAACCATCCCTGTGCCTCAACAGCGGACCTAATTCAGCGCCACCCAAAGCTGTATACTCCCCAACACACCGAACCGGACACATCGCACAACCAGGCACCTCAAACAACCTCACAAAGCTCCCCTTACCTAACTTGTCAGTCTTAGACCTACGAATTTTTATCACCACCCTATCATCCAACAACCCCACATCCTCCTTCAGCAGCCTGCCACCAACAGCCCGCACACTCTGACATACCAACTCGCCAATCCGAAACGCTCCAAAAAACGCCAAAGAAAAAGCTGCCCTAAACAGCTTCACCTCCCAACCTGAACTACCAACCAATTCCAACTGCGTGCCTAATCTTAATAACAAATCAAACGAGACTGGCCTCCTTTTATCTCTGACCTTCTGACCGCGCCGCCAACCCCTCAACACCTGCCTCACTAAAAACGTCTTGGTCACATCTGCCAAACCCCTCAATTTGAAACCAAAGGCCAGCCCAGCAATCCATTTATTCAACTTTGACACCGACCACTCCAGCTCCCTCACATGCCCCAAAAACAACAATAACGGAATATCCCCCTCATCAACGTGCGCCCCCAACTCCCCACACCAATCCAGCCACTCCCCCCACACTTTACCGTACGCCAACCATGTTCCGGTACTCATTGAGTCCCGAAGGAGACAGTCTATATTACCTCCAACATCTCCCACATGGACTCCGGACATTCCACTCCCTCGGCATCCGCTCCTGGCGCCAGTTGCCGAAACCGCTCCAGCTGAGAACTAGAAAGGGCATCCGCAATATTATTAAAAATACCTGGCACATGTACTGCTACCACCCAAACATTACGCGACAAACAGACCAAAACCAAATGCTGTAACAATCGAATAACCGGCGGCGAAGACGCCGTCATACCATTAATGGCCTGAACCACCCCCAAATTATCACAGTGAAAACGGATTTTTTTATCTCTAAACCGATCCCCCCACAACACCATGGCTAATACAATTGGAAAAAGCTCTAACAATGCCAAATTCCGAACCCATCCCCTCTCCACCCAGCTAATCGGCCATCTACCAGCACACCATTGCCCATGACAGTACACACCAAATCCCGAACCGCCCGCCGCATCCGAAAACAACTTAAAGTCAAAATTATCCACAGCTGCCCCCAAAACCAAAGTCCGACCGTTAAAACGCTGCAAAAATTCCCCCCACACCGCCAAATCCCCTTTTAATTCCTTCCCCAACCTTATAAAATGATGCGGGGCCGTAACGCCTGCAGTAGCCCCCGCCAACCGCCGACAAAAAATTCTCCCCATTGGCATAATCCGACATGCAAAATTGAGTTTCCCAAGCAGCGATTGCAAGTCCCTCAACCTGATCTTAGCCGATATCCTAGCCCTCTCCACCACTAAACGTAAATCCTGCAATTTATCCTCAGGCAACCGACATTCCATCCTTTCCGTGTTGATAACAATACCCAGAAAACTCAATTCCGTAGTGGGACCCACCGTTTTTTCCTCAGCCAACGGGACCCCAAATAAACCAAAAACCGACTCCAAAGTGCTAAGTAACAACGAACAGACCCTAGACCCCGCCGGACCCAAACAAAGAAAATCATCCAAATAATGAATAATGGATGAACAACCCGAAACGTCCCTAACCACCCACTCCAAAAAGGAACTGAATGCTTCAAAATATGCGCATGACACTGAACACCCCATTGGTAAACACCTATCCACGAAATAACCCCCTTCCCAATAACAACCCAACAAATGCAAGCTATCCGGATTAACAGGCAACAACCTAAACGCAGCCTCAATATCCGTTTTTGCCAACAACGCCCCCACCCCCAGTTTTCTCACCCACTCTACAGCCGCATCAAATGAAGTATAAACCACTGAACATAATTCAGGGTCAATACCCTCATTGACCGACGCACCTTTTGGATAGGACAAATGATGAATTAACCGAAACTTGTTCGGCTCCTTCTTGGGTACAATCCCCAAAGGTGATATCCTCAAATTGACCAAAGGTGGACTCAAAAAGGGGCCATCCATGCGCCCCAAAGATACCTCCTTCGCCAATTTTTCAGACACCACCCCGGGATGCTCAAGTGCCGAACGCAAATTTTTTCTCCCTGCAACCACCGGTACTGGAAACGAGGGGATACCAAAACCTTCCGTAAAACCGACCCTCAAAAATTCCGCCATCCCTTGATCCGGATATCTATTTAGGAAGGGGCCCATCTCTGCTACCCGCACCGGTGTCAGCCCCTTTTCCACCTGCCTCACCCCCCTTTTGCCTACCCCCTCTGAAACAACGACTGAATCCATGATTCCCGCCGCATGCGGAACATTCATGTTTAAAACGACACTTTGCCCCAAACCTGCAGTTGCCCTCGTTAAAGAGGAAGCAAAGCCCTTTTGCCGACGCCGCTGAAAAAGCTGCCTGTCCTGATCCCCCCGACTCCCCCCGAAAGGACTGCACCGCACGCACCGGAGCCATCACCCGCATCCATAACCCTATGTCTTTATGATCCCATCTAATTGTACTACGCACCGCCATCCTCTGCCGGAACTGCTCGTCGTACCGCAACCAACCCGTCCCCCCGTACACACGAAACGCTTCCCCAATCGCATCCATATAGCAGAAAAGCGCCGAACAACACTCCGGCTTCTTTTCTCCTACCACACTAGCTAAAATAGCAAATGCCTGCAGCCAATTAGAAAATGTCCGTGGAATAAGACGAAACCTCCGTTTCTCCTCCTCCTCCTTCTTACCCTCCTCCTTCTTACCCCTATCTAAATTAAACCTCTCCAGGGGGAGCAAGGAAAATATTTCCACATACTCCCCCTTCCAAATGCGCTCCCGCACTTCCATTTTTAAGTGCGCCCCCAAAGGACCCTCAAAGCAGACATACACTTCCCCCCGCTCTGTGTCGTCCACTTTTGACCTATCATCCTCACCCCCAACCTGCGTCTGCACGGACACCGAGTCTCCCACCCTGCTCGTCACACTAGCCGGACCACCACTCACCCCAGCCCCCACTCCCCATGCAGGCACAGGTGACATTCCTGCCCCCCCAAAACCAGCCACCCACCCCGCCAAACTCTGAAAAAGCTGCCCCAATCCCTTACCCAAATCACCTTGTGGCCCCCCACCTCCCCCTTGGCCACCCGTCCACGCATTAATGATACCACAGTTAGCCTCACCAAGCTGCCGGGGGGCTGTGAACCCCGCAGCCGAAGGTCCTGCTTCCTGATGATCTTCCTCCTCAGCACGAACCTCTTCTTCTTGCGCCACCAACATCCCAGCACCTGGCCTGCTGGATGTGCCATGCTCTTCTCCCCTCACACGATGGGCGGAGCCTCCGCCATTTCGCCCAACTGTCTCCTGTGGCCTGTGCGCCACCGCCATCTCACTGCCCACAGCCACGACCGCCTGCTGCTCTCTCCCACGCCGGGCGGCCTCCCCCGGACTGGGGGCACCCGCCGCACCTGGTCCCGCATCCACCGCTCTTACTGCCGGAGGCGGGGGAGGGATCCGCCCGCCTGTTCTAGGGCTCCGCCGTGCATATTGATTCCTCCCACGTCGGGAGGGTCTGGCAGCAGGCACACCACCGCCCTCCCTCCGTGAAGGGTCCCCGAGGGGGCTCTGCACCCGGCGCCGAGCTCTGGGGGTCGCCTCAGGACTAAGGCGCGCCGGCGGCCGTACCCGCCGCGGCCGTCTACCAGTTGGCGGTGAGCTGACACTACTCACCGCCGCCCCCTGCAACACACCAGCCACCTGGTCCTGCAGCCATTCGGGTCCCCGGGTCTCCGCCGCTGCCCGCAACTGCTCAATCAAAGCCTCAACCTCCATCACCCTAGTTTGCTTCTTCTCCTAGATTTTAAAATCTAAAATGGCTCCTACACTCCTCCCCTAATATAACCTCCCTATACCACCCCCCTTCTAACTCCACCCACCGCAATTCCTACAGCTACTTAACCTTATCACCGCTGGCCCCCTCCTGCCAAAACCCCTCATGACGGCCTCCCCTAACTGTCGCCCAGTACGGCCTCACTTTCTGAGCACTTGTCATGTTTCCTGAGGTTTTACAATGCCCAGACAGTAGAAAAACTCCACAAATGACCCCATTTCGGAAAGTAGACACCCTAAGGTATTCGTTGATGGGCATAGTGAGTTCATAGAACTTTTTATTTTTTGTCACAAGTTAGCGGAAAATTATGATTTTTTATTTTATTTTTTCTTACAAAGTCTCATATTCCACTAACTTGTGACAAAAAATAAAAACTTCCATGAACTCACTATGCCCATCACGAAATACCTTGGGGTGTCTTCTTTCCAAAATGGGGTCACTTGTGGGGTAGTTATACTGCCCTGGCATTTTAGGGGCCCAAATGCGTGCGAAGTACCCGTATATACTCGAGTATAAGCCGACCCAAATATAAGCCGAGGCCCCTAATTTTACACCCAAAAAATGGGAAAAATTATTGACTCGAGTATAAGACTAGGGTGGGAAATGCAGCTATAATGCAGAGTGTATGTGTATATAATGCACACACTCTACATTATATACACACATCTGCAAAAGGGTGACTCAGATTGATGGGAGTCTGACTCTGACTCCCTGTATTTAATGCAGAGTGTGTGCATTATATACACACACACTCTGCATTAAATACAGGGAGCCATCCACAGATCTCCCCCCTAAACAGTGCCATCCACAGATCTCCCCCCTAAACAGTGCCATCCACAGATCTCCCCCCTAAACAGTGCCATCCACAGATCCCCCCTAAACAGTGCCATCCACAGATGGCACTGTTTAGGGGGGATCTGTGGATGGCACTGTTTAGGGGGGATCTGTGGATGGCACTGTTTAGGGGGGAGATCTGTGGATGGCACTGTTTAGGGGGGAGATCTGTGGATGGCACTGCCATCCACAGATCCCCCTACAGTGCCATCCACAGATCCCCCTCCCCGACGCTCACAGCAGTATATTTATAAAATAATCAGTAACTACTTTAACTTTAATCATTGCTCATTGCTGAGCTCTTTACTCTGATTATTTGGATATCTTACTTTGTTTTAGCTCCGGTAATAGCAGGCAGTGCGGGCGGGCGGCGCTCACTCACTGACGTCACGCGCCTGCTTCTCCCACTAGGCGGCGCAGGCGCGTGACGTCAGTGAGTGAGCGCCGCCCCCCGCACTGCCTGCTATTACCGGAGCTAAAACAAAGTAAGATATCAAAATAAATAATGCAGGGCTTTACTCATTATCTCCCGGGGGGCACCGTGGGCCCCCCTGACTTAGGGGCCCGGTCGCAATTGCGACCGTTGCGACCCCTATAGCTACGCCACTGTTGGTCTGTATTATGGCAATGTAAGTTGCCATAATACAGACCTAGACTCGAGTATAAGACGAGGGGGCTTTTTGAGCACAAAAATATGTGCCAAAAAACTCGTCTTATACTCGAGTATATACGGTACTTAATTGGGGAGTTTTTTTTTTACATGTGAAACTTTTTTTTAATAAAACACTTTATTTTTAAATTTTTACTTTTACACTTTGCGTTTCCCATAAGGTCATATAAGACCTCTCGGGGACATTTAGCTTCAATTATTTTATTTTTTTTTCACTATTGATTTCTCCTTTAACTGGGGCTGACATAGTAGTCCCAGTTACAGGGGAAATACACCTCTCGGAGAGGCTGTGAGGCAAGGTAACAAGATTTTTGGTTGCTCTATATTACACTTTTTGTGAGGCAAGGTAACAATAAATAGCTGATTTGGCACCGTTTTTATTTTAATTTTATTTACAACATTCATCTGACAGGTTAGATCATGCGGTATTTCTATAGAGCAGGTTGTCACGGACGCGACAATACCAAATATCACTACTTTTTTTGGTTATTTGTTTCAGTTTTACATAACAAAGCATAAAAAAAAGAATAATGATTCTTTAGTGTCTCCCCATTTTGAAAGCCATAGTTTTATTTATTTTTTGGACGACTGTCTTGTGTAGGGGGTAATTTTTTTCGGGATGAGATGACGGTTGGATTGGCACTATTTTGGGGTGCATATGACTTTTTGATCGCTTGCTATTACACTTTTTGTGATGTAAGGTGACAAAAAATGGCTTTTTTTTCACCGTTTTTATTTTTTTATTACGGACGCGGCGATACCTAATATGTCTACATTTTTTTATTTATGTAAGTTTTACACAATGATTTCATTTTTGAAAAAAAAAAATCATGTTTTAGTGTCTCCATAGTCTGAGAGCCATAGTTTTTTCAGTTTTTGGGTGATTATCTTAGGTAGGGTATGATGTTTTGCAGGGTGAGATGACGGTTTGATTGGCACTATTTTGGGGTGCGTATGACTTTTTTATCGCTTGCTATTACACTTTTTGTGATGTAAGGTGACAAAAAATGGCTTCTTTTTACACCATATTTATTTTTTAAAAATTTACGGTGTTCACCTCAGGGATTAGATCATGTGATGTTTTTATTGAGCAAGTTCTTACGGACGCGGCGATACCTCATATATATACTTTTTTTTATTTACTTAAGTTTTAAATACGGCGAAAATGAACCCGGTTCTTAAGGAGTTAAAGGGGTTGTCCGCTTTTTTTTTTTGTATGAGTGCTGCCTTCTCTGATCTGTTTACCTGCTCATCACTGCAAATCCTACGGCGAGCAGGTGAACAGATCAGAGAGGGCAGCTCTCATATGAGCGCTGCCCTCTCTTCAAATAGCTGATCGTCGGGGGTGTCGGAGGACCACGGCTGATCTGACATTTATGAACTATCCGGAGGATAGATCATCAGTAGTATAAAGAGGACAACCTATTTAACAGTAGAACTGGAGGGAAGGTATTACACATCTCGCTACTGGCTGTGTAGGAGGAGCGGAGGAATCACCCTCTGTGCCCCTGCTCCTACACAGCAAGTGCAATGTGTGACAGTATCCTACTGGGGAGCGCCTGCAGCTGAGCTGTGATCATCGGAGGAACCAGGTGAGTATTTACTGTTAGATTTTCTTACCTCCTGTGAAGGGGGCACACGTTGACATAACTACTATGAAGGGGGCACCGCTGGGCATAACTACTCTGAGGGGGAATTTTTGGGCATAACTACTCTGAGGTGGCACATCTTGGCATATCTACTGTGAAGGGGGCACATATCTTGGCATAACTACTCTGAGGGAGCACATGGGGAATGGGTGTGTATAGTTATGCTTTGGGCAGAGTTAGAGGCGTGGCCTGGTATGAAACAAATTGCAGCGGAGCGCTACACGCGATGCACACGTTGTCCCTCTTTACAATTTTCTAAAGTTGGGAGGTATGCAGACATTACATCCGGACGGAAAACTCGCTCATGTAAAAAAGGCCTAATACGTCTATGCTGCCGAAAAAATAAAAAAAGGTAAGACTGTTGGAAAAAACAAAAACCTCTCTGTCAAAGATGGCTTGGTCCTCAAAAGGGTTAAATGGGGTATTCCAGTTGTTAGACATTATCCATTCATCTCTATGGGAATTCCGGAGACAGTGGAGCGCTGTACCGGCTATCTCCGGAACTACCATAGAAGTGAATGGAGCGGCCACCAGCATGTGTGACCGGCCACTTCCTTAATTTTAGGGGGGCTGCAGGAGATACGGGGTCCGCAGCAGTAGGACCCCCACCGACCTGATAGTTATGCCCCAGCCTGTGGATAGGGGATAACTTCTAGCAAGCAGAATACCCCTTTAATGGCCCATAGCTATGTAGTGTATTCACATGAGCCGTATTTAAAGAGTTTTTGTCACAATTTTTTGACTAGTTTAAACAGCAGAAAAAAACGCAGTGATTTTGTTTAAAAAAAGAAAACGCGACAAAACTGTCTCATGTAAGCAAGACCTTGTTGCATGATTGATGGCGGCTGCTGGGGGCACAGACCACTGCCCTGCCCTGGCTTGCTCTTACTAGGTGGGCAGCACAGCCTGGTTGCCCTCCTGCAGTGAGAGGAGCCGAGCCTGAGGCTGCCGCCGTGACTGACAGGAGCCGCCGCGCAGGCGCAGTCTGCCTCCGCCTTCAGCTCCGCCCCCTCCGCCGCCTATAAAGCCTCCGCCTCACCTGGCTGCAGTTCTCCGGCTGTGACTCCTGTGCCTGAGGATTTCACCGCAAGACAACAGTAAGACGCCTCAGCGCTTGCATTGCACGATAGGGCGCGGGCTCTTATCGCTGAGTCTGGGTGTTTACGGCTCATCAGAGGGAAGTGGAATCTGTAATGGAAGATGTCTGCTGTAGACTCCCTACACTTTTATGGACTAGAAACTAAGGATAAGTGCTGTAGTTTTCTGCGTCCCGTTTTCCATGGGTGACTTTGCATTGCTGTACAGGATGAGCTGTGTATACAGTGGTCACCGGCATCAGCTCCTGGAGTTTGTTTTACCAGTGCAGGAGTTCCCCTTTAAGTGGGTGTGACGCCTATAGCAGCCACTTGTGCTGTGATCCCAGCCCTCCATTACACAGATGTAACCTAGAGGGGGCGCTGTGCTCCAGGCATGTGTCATGGTGGGGCAGTCCAGAGGGTGCTGTGCCTATAGACCTGTCAGTGCTACTGTGCCCTGCCATTCACAATGGGAACCATAGGAGGGAAAAAGCTTCCTCGGGAGAATATATCCGCCATATGGCTGTGTAGTATGAGACCCCTGCGCTCACTCAGCCCTGCTAGGCCAATGGCTGGGGCTATATGACGGCTTTATTTGTAGTTTTATGTGGAGCTTCCTTAGGTTACATGCACACTACCATTGTGTGTTTTGCGGTCCACAAAACACGGATGGCGTCTGTGCGTTCCACAATTTGTCGAATGGCACGGACAGCCATTAATATAACTTCCTATTCTTGTCTGCAAAACTGATAAGAATAGGACTGGTTATATATAATTTTTAGTAGATTCAAAAAAAGGACTCGCTCACCTCTATTCTCTCAGGATAGGTGCTCCAAACCAGGATTTGAGTCACCCCTCAAAGTTTGAAGTATATAGTAAAAAGAAGATGGAATGGTCACTCTTATATGGAAATATAGGACACTTTATTAAACATATATAATGAAATTATGTGCAATAAAATATTAAAACTAAATGTTTCTTTAGTCTTTAAAGAAACATTTAGTTTTAATTATTGTAATTTTATTGCACATGATTTCATTATATATGTTTAATAAAGTGTCCTATATTTCCATATAAGAGTGACCATTCCAACTTCTTTTTACTATATACAATTTTTATTTATTTTTTGCGGACCACGGAACGGAGCAGCGGATGCGGACAGTAGGGGTAGGCGATATAAATTTGTGCCTCGTTATGGATTTTGTGCATATTGCTTATATCTCTGGACCGCGATATGATCGCGCTCTCGGCGCGCACCATGTTCTCCTCCCTCCCCACTGTGCGTAGCTGCTGCTGACCACCAATTAGAACAGAGTAGGAGGAGGGGAGGGACTGTGGCCACTGCGCAACCAATGAATGTGCCGGCCATATCCCACAGGGTTCCCCCCCTCCCCCCCACGCTACTGAAGTCCTGGCTGCCATGGAATGTTAGTGAGCAGCATTATACTCGTGGCCGCTGGTCGCTCCTTCTGTCTGTGCAGCACATTGCTAATGCTTATAGCATTAGCAATGCGCCGTACAGACCTATGAGAAGGAGCGGCCACGGCGCACGTGAGTATAATGCTGCTCACTAACATACCATGGCAGCCAGGACTTCAGTAGCGTGACTCCTGGCTGCCATGGTAACCGATCGTATCTCCAGCATTACACTGCTGGGACTCCGATCGGAACTGCCCACTGCCACCAATGATGTGGAAGGGGGGACGACCCTGTGGTCATTGCCACCAATTAATACTGGGGAGGGAGGGGGGGTTTGAGTTACCAGAGGGGGCTGATAAGAGGGAGAGGCTGGGGGGCACATGAGAGGCTGGCTGCCATGGTCAGCTCCCTGCTGTTGTGTGCACAAAGCACAGGGCAGCAGGGAGAGTGTAAAGTCCTATTCACCCTAATAGAGCTCTATTAGGGTGAATATGACAAGGGTTCTAGCCCTTAAGGAGGCTAATAGTGATTTAAATAAAATTTAAACACCCCCCCCCTCCCCCAATATAGAAAACAATATATTGCATATTGCACATGCTTAAAATTATATTACAATATGGATTTTAGGCCATATCACCCACCCCTAGCGGACAGCACACGCAGTGCTGTCTGCATCTTTTGCTGCCCCATTGAAGTGAATTGTTCTGTATCCAAGCCGCAAAAACTGCTGCTCGCTGCGGACAAAAACGGTTGTGTGCATGAGGCCTTAGGAATGCTTTGAGGAGCACGCAGCTCTGTGCCCTCCTATGGACTGTAGTTGGCACTGGAAAGTTGGACGACAGTCTCTGGGCAGCAGACCTGTTTAGGTCCACTTTTTTTTAACAATCAGATGCAGAACTATTTATTTCAATGGGGACGGCGCACTGTCCTCAACAATATGCCCATTCCATGGCCTGCAAAAAATAGAACGTCCGATTGTCAGTTTTGCGGGAAAATAGGCATATGGTGGGACGTAGGGGAGAAGGCAGGATGCCTCTGGATACGGCTGTGTGCATGGGGCCTAATACTGTGATGTAACGGGGGTCTTCTGGTCTCCTGCTGTGTGGTGCTGGGATGTACGCTCCTAACATCAGCAGGCATGACCTAAAAACCATATAATGTCTCACCCGTTACTTCAGCGCGCTTTGCTGCTGTACCTGACCGTCTGGCCAATCCTTGTCCTTGGTGGTCTACAGCTGAGGACAGTGACTGGATCCAGGCACATCCTGGTACTCGGTGACATGCAGTGGGAAGTGGCACAGAGAATGGCGCTGGAGTAAGGGGTTAATATAATTAATTTTTTTTTTTAAAGACCTTGTAGGGGTTGTCTGAGATTTTTAGGCAACCCCTTTAAGGTGTTAAATTGCGTTCAATAGAAGTCATATGGTTTCCAGTTGTACTCCTAAAGTCCCCCAGTACTTGCTTGTACAGTGCATCCGACAAGGAAGCTACATGTCAGCAGCCACTAGATGGCGCTCACGCTTTTGCTCATGGTCTGTGCAGAGGGGGGGGGGGGGGGTGTAACTGAGCTTCTGGCAAATCGCCGCACGCTGTTCTCCATGGATGTCTTCCTCACAATGGCTGTTCTCCATCTTGGCTGCTTCTCCTACACACCTGCTCCCTGCAGTATCAGCGCTTTGGCAGTGAAGTGGTTAACTTTAGACAGCTGCCAGACTTGCTTATGAAAGTCATATGTTTTATTATGGGAAAACGTTAAACCCAGTGAAAGCTGGCATTTCAGAACTGCCAAGGGTGCAAAAAACATTAGGAAACTGCCTTACCGCCGATACGCCTTTTTACAGCGGTCATTAAAGGGTTTCTACCACCACATTTTGACCTAATTAGCTGTCAGACACTAGCGATCTGCTAGTGTCTGCTCTACCTAACCATGCTATTGTAATTCCTTTCTGTGCAGCGGTTACCCTAAAAAACCTAGTTTTATTGCTATGCTAATGAGCCTCTAGGTGCTATGGGGGCGTCTTTTCAGCACCTAGAGGCTCCGTCCACTCACTATTTCCGCCGCCCAGCGCGCTCCAGCCCGCTCCTCTAGATTGACAGACTACTTCTCTGCATCTCGGCCGAATTCTCGCGCCTGCGCCGTGTGCTTCTGTATTCGGCGCAGGCGCAGTGATCGTTTCCCTGTGCTGGCATCTTCACTGCGCCTGCGCCGAATACAGAAGCACACGGCGCGGGTGCGAGAATTCGGCTGAGATGCAGAGAAGTAGTCTGTCAATCTAGAGGAGAGGGGCGGGCTGGAGCTCGCTGGGCGGCGGAAATAGTGAGTGGACGGAGCCTCTAGGTGCTGAAAAGACGCCCCCATAGCACCTAGAGGCTCATTAGCATACCAATAAAACTACGTTTTTTAGGGTAACCGCTGCACAGAAAGGAATTACAATAGCATGGTTAGGTAGAGCAGACACTAGCAGATCGCTAGTGTCTGACAGCTAATTAGGTCAAAATGTGGTGGTAGAAACCCTTTAAGATGTAAGTGCTGCATGGGTCTCCTGGACAGTGGAGAGCGGGAGTCCCGCCCGAATGGTGGAAGCGCTGATCCCGGCAGTTTAACCCTTTAGATGCTAGTTGATGGCAACCACAGCGTCTAAGTGGTTTCAGAGGAAGGGGACTCCCTCAGTCAGCCATCGGCACTGCCGTGTACGAGTGTGGCACCCTAAAAAAAGATAGAACATGTCCTATCCTTGTCCATAAAACAGACAAATTATATTATGGGCTGGATGTTGCGTTTTGCAAAATGCAGAACACACACGGCCGGTATCCGTGTTCTGCGGACCACAAAAACTACAACGGCTGTGTGCATGACCCCTTAGGGATAACTTGTAACAACCGGCATATACAGAAGTCATGTAGCATTACCACCAATTAATACCGCCTGTCTCTCTTCTCGCTCTTTAGTGCCTGAATACACCATCATTTATTTTAATGCCAGAGGTAAGTAGAGGTTTTCTTTCTTAGAACCAAACCATTTAAAGCATTTTTACATTGATGGTCCACTACGGTCAGCTGCACCTACAAGGGCTGTTTCTCACGAGCGGATGCCGTGCGGGTAATCCGCTGTGTGAAAGACCGCCAAGCCCCGCACTGGACAGCAGACACGGAGCAGTAACATGATTGATAATGCTCCGTGCCCCTCTGATATTTTTACTACAGAATCACGGTAAGATAAAGTTGTCACCGTGATTCTGTAGTAAAAAGGTCAGACACGGAGCATTATAAATCATGTTACTGCTCCGTGTCTCTGCTGTCCGGAGCGGGGCTTGGCGGTCTTCCACACAGCAGATTACCTGCGCAGCATCCACTGGTGTGAAAGGGGCAGAATTCCTCACAGAGCGACATCCAAACGCTTGTGTCTGGTACTGCAGCTTGGCCCTAGTCAGGATATCGGGCTGCTGTAAGGAAGAGGCTATAATAGAAGATGACTGGATTTTCATTTTTGTAACGTTTGGGGGAGAACTGCATTGTGGTCTGCAGGGGTTTGGGGTGAGTTATTTCTCTTTGTTTTCTTTGTCAGGTCGTTGTGAAGCTATGCGAATGCTCATGGCTGACCAGGGAGCTCAATGGAAGGAGGAAGTCGTAACGTCTGATGACTGGCAGAAGGGGGATCTGAAGAAAGCTGCGGTAAGATGAAACCCCTCATGGGCAAAGTATAATGGTAAAATGTAGAAAAGGTGATGGCGTGGGATCGGGGTCTGTGCCCGCTCCATCACTTGTGGATGCCAGCTCTGGTATACTGCTGCATTCAGTGTTTCCTCTCACCCTAATAGACTGCCTGTCAGATTTACAGTAACAGAATGAGTGATTAGAGGAGCGCAGGTTCAGATCCCCTATTAGGCCCTTATTTTGCAGATCGCTCCATACACACAACTGTAAAAACTGCACAGATCAGTTATTGAGTTATTCAGCGCGCACAGGCAAACGCACTAGATGATGCTCATGCGCAAGATTATTTTTTTTTTTACTGCTGCGGCAGGGTGATGTCCGCATATCAAGAATAGCAGATGAGGGAAGGAGCAGGGCTCTCTAAGAATGGGTGCGGCCGGGCTCCATGAGCGCTAAGTTCCGCCCCTTGGACTCTTTTTACAAGCTCATTGCCATATTTATGAAATCGTTTTTTGAGGGGCACAAATTTAGATTGCCTCTACAGTTCTGGTTAGAATGCCCTCAAG
Source organism: Bufo bufo (assembly GCF_905171765.1). Taxonomy (NCBI): domain Eukaryota; kingdom Metazoa; phylum Chordata; class Amphibia; order Anura; family Bufonidae; genus Bufo; species Bufo bufo. The sequence continues at coordinate 160,396,383 of NC_053394.1, forward strand.
GAGACCTACAGTGCCATATGAGCAGTTGTATACGCTCACTAGTGGTGACAGAATGCCTTTAATTCAGATGAGGGGACTGCTCATGTGTGCTCCTAGAGTTCATGGTTGATGACAAGGATGTCACCATAACAGATAGTGGCAACCAGGAGTCTACTGTACCTACAGGTGGCATGAGTGTCAAGTCTGCAAACTTGATGTGTGGTGACTGTATGCTGGAAGGGTGTACAGAACCAGTGATGGACCAGGGGGTGACCTCCTTGGAGGTAAAGAAACTGTGCAGCAGGGGTTAATGCAAGTATCTTGAGTACTGACACCTCAGACTGCTGAGTAAAGCACTAGTGTTGCGGAAAATGGAGGATCATCCTGGTGTGAGTATCTATTGGCCCTGTCAATCAAGAGACGGGTGTGAAAAGAGGTGGGCAAACAGCCTCTAGGAGCAGGTGCAATGCCCCCCCCCCCTCGCTCCTAGAGGCTAATTAGCATATTATAAAAAATCTCAATGGCTTCAGGCAGTGAGATGGCTCTAATATAGGTTTGTATAGGTATGTTCAGCTGACATTAGCACATCGCTAATGTCAGCCAGCTTAATACCATTTTTCAGGTGACAGAAACCCTTTAAAAGAGGGACCACCCTCTCCACCTCCAGTTCTGTTTTCTGTCCTAAGGATTCATCACTGCAGTTTCTAAGTTATCCCCAGTTTGCAGAAATAGGATCCCTCCTTGGGATTTAAACTTGGTTCTTTCAGCCCTGATGTCAGATCCTTTTGCGCCAATAGACAGCATTTCCCCTAAGATGCTCTCCCTAAAGCTGGCTTTTCTCCTAGCGATGACCTCTGCTAGAAGAGTTGGGCCTCTTTCACACGGGCATCCCAGATTTGCTACGGATGCGTTGTGTGTGCATTGCAGGGAAAACCGAGAGTAGGCACGCAATTGCTGTCGGTTATTGTTTGCAGTCCCTTATAACATGGTTATAAAGGGAAAATAATAGCATTCTAATACAGAATGCTTACTAAAAGTGGATTGAGGGGGGTTAAAAAAATAAAAATGAACTCCCCTCATCCAATTGATCGCGCAGCCGGCATAGTCTTCTTGCTTCTTTCAGGACCTTTGACATAACCGCAGGTCCTGCTAAATGAAGAGAGGTCCTTTTGCAGGTCCTGAAAGAAGCAAGAAGATTATGCCGGCTGCGCAGTCAATTGGATGAGGGGAGTTCATTTTTATTTTTTAAAACCCCACCTCAATCCACTTTTAGTAAGCATTCTGTATTAGAATGCTATTATTTTCCCGTTATAAGGGAAAATAATAGTGTATACACTTTAATGGGGTCCGAGTTGCTTTCATCCCTATAATCTCCTAGCAACCATGTGTGAAAATCGCACCGCATCAGCACTTGTGATTTTTCATGCAGACCCATTCATTTCTATGGGGCCTGCATTGCGTGAAACGCAGAATATAGAGCATGCTGCGATTTTCACTCAATGCACAAGTGATGCGTGACTATCACCGCTCATCTGAACAGCCCCATTGAAGTGAATGGGTCTGGATTCAGTGGGGGTGCAATGCGTTTACCTCAGGCATTGCACCCGTGCTGAAAACTCGCCCGTGTGAAAGTGGCCTTAGTGAGATTGCTGCTCTTTCCATTGACCAGCCTTACTTAAAAATCTTGGCTAGGGTGGTTATTTCTCCTGATCTTTCTTTTGCCAAAGGTGTCTTCCTCTTTTCACCGTTCCCAAGAGATAGTTCTTTCCTCCTTCTGTGCTTCTCTAAAAAGAGAAGAAAAAATCGGAGTTCCATTGTTTAGATGTGAGGAGATGTTGAATTCAATATCTGCAGGTCACACAGCCCTGGAGGTCCTCTTCCCGTTTGTTGATTTCCTTTCAGGGTGCTAAGAAGGGCTCTGCTGCATCTTCCCAGACTATTGCTAGATGGATAAGGGAAGCTATTTACTTGGCATAAACTCATCCAAGGGAGCTGTTCTGCCATCAGGGTTCAGGGCTCACTCTACTAGATCAGTCTCTACTTCCTGGGAAGAGGGCCTCCGCTTCTATAGAGCAGATTGTAGGGCTGCCACCTGGAGTTCAGTATACCCCCCCCCCCTCCCCAGTTTACAACAACAAAACAATAACATTCAAAACAGAATAAAAAGGACAATTACTTTCATCTACCGTAACTGACAGTCAGGAGAAGGCTTTATGTAGCATTAAGATGTTGAAACCGTACATTTCACCTTTAACTCTTAATCCTAGTTGTCCTGGATATAATTGGTCGCTATCGAAGACTGTCAGACATTCACACCGCATTCACTCGGGCAGCAACCTGCAGACACCAGAGTTGTGTCTGAGTTATTCCGATACAGAGTTGGCACTCAACCAGAGGCCCCAAATCTTTTCAAACCTGTCTGGTGTACCCCTAGCTTCAAAGGTCAATTTGTACATGGGTAAAGTTGCATTGATGAGTGGAGTCCAGTGGGATAAGGAGGGACTCTTTGGAGGCTTCCAATTTAGCAGGATGGACTTCCTAGCATAGAATAGTAGTAACCTATAAAGGATTGTAGTGTATTTGGTAGGAATAATGTCGTTGACAAGGCCCAGTAGACTAACTTCTGGGGATATAACTGCCGGGAGACCCAGTCTGGAATTGAGATCTGTGCACATCTTCCCAAAAGTCTGCAATAACTGGACATTCCCAAATCATGTGCATTAACGTTCCCTTGCCAATGCCACATCTGGTACAGATATCTGAGTTTGTATATGCGAGCTAGACGCACAGGAGTCAAATATACTGTGTATCCACTTAGCCTGAATCAGCTGATCCCGCGCACAAATCACCAATCTCCATGTAGAGGCTAATTCCCTCTCCTGCCGCAAGTCTAAATTCGTGATATCCTCTTTCCATTTGACGAAAGCTTTAGTTATAGGCAAAGGTTGATAGGATATTAGTGTCCCATAGAAGGCAGAGACCATTTTACCATGTTCTACTCGCCTGGCAATTTTCTCTCCCCATATTCCAGCCGCAAAGGGCCCACCCCAAATTGAGACTCTCATACATGCCTCAGTTGGAAAAACCAAAAGAGGGATGAGCGTGGTATATTGTATTTGGCCTGTAGAGCTGAGAGAGTCTTAAAACCCCCTCCTCATACAATTGGGTGAGGTATTTAATCCCCCTCTGCAGCCAGAACTCAGTCTGAGAGAGAAGGCAATTCTGGGAGTTTAGGGTTTCTCCATAGGGGCAAAACTGGGGACCATACGTTTTGTGTTTTTTGTCCCCTCACCACCACAAACTGGTTCCATGCATTGATCACCCCCACCATAAGGAAGGTAAGGTGTTCCACCGGGTATTTGCCTGCCCTATAGACCAAGTTCGTCATGGCCTCAGTGCAGGGCTGATCGTGATCTGTGGAAGACCTGTCAGCTCCTGCACTCCCCTGACAGTCACATCACCACCGGGCCTGGACAGGACTCGTTGAGTGCTGTGTATACAGTGATCTAGAAGGCAGGGACCTACAGGAATGGTCCCTGCCTGCTCTCTGGGGTGTCCTGCTGTCACTGACAGCAGGCCACCCGCTCGGCAGCTGCCATCTCTGAAAGGCCATTCCAGAATGTGGTTAATATTTGAGTAATTTTATGTAAATTTTTAAATGTTAATAAATATATTATGTTCTCAGTCTAAGGCCCTTATTTATCACCACTAGAACACCCTGCTTATCATTAGGTTTGGTCATCAATTCTCACCTCTCCTGTGTTCCTTCCTGTCCATATACTATAAACCAGGAGTAGGGAGACTCCAGCTGTTGTGGAACTACAACTCCCAGCATGCATGCTTCCTCTACTCTTCTCAGAACTCTCATAGAAATGATTGGAGCATGCTGGGAGTTGTAGTTTCACAACAGCTGGCGTGCCGAAGGTTCCTGTCCCCTGCCCTAGATGCTCCACTTCCAGTACCCATGTTTCCTCTATTTTCCCTACGTTCATCCCTATTGATTGTATGCATGGAAGGAGCGCTTTCATCACTGGATGTGGGGACCTGACCAGTACTCTTTACACAGGTTTTTTTTTTGTTGTCTTCTGCATCAATCAGATCCCATCGATGCCAGGAATTTTGCTGTAGTTAACACATTCAGTGCTGTCAAACTATCTTACAGTTCCTTGTCTTATTTTCTCCTTGTAGGTGTATGGCCAACTTCCAGGATTTAAAGATGGAGACTTCACTCTGTATCAGTCCAATGCCATGTTGCGCCTTCTTGCCAGGAATCATGGTATTACAACTTAAAGGGGTTATACAAAGTCTAACATATGCCCCCCCCCCCCCATGCCCAGGCCCCTCGTTTAGATTATACTTGCCCACCTCCCCAGCACCTGCGCCGCTCCTGATCCCCCGCACAGCTGCATCTCCTGGTGACTCGAGGGAGGCTAGTCCCCGTCATGGCCTGCTATTGGCTGTTTCCCCCCACCCCGTTGCCAGATGTTTTAATCCACACGACTGGGGGATCAGGAGCAACTCAGTTGTCTGAGCTTCTTTTATTCTTTCATGTATTGAGCTTGTGGATCCCTCTGCATATATTTACTTATTCTGAACTATGATTGGGTTGTAGATCTGTATGGGAAAAATCCTCGTGAGGCAAGCCTCATAGACATGGTTAATGACGGCGTGGAAGATCTTCGGCTTAAGTATTTGAAGATGATCTATCAGAACTATGTGAGTGACACCCAGAAGTCTGACAGAGAAATGTCTTCCTCTTCAGAAGATTCATGTTTCCTTTTTTGTTTAGGAGAATGGAAAAGATGATTACGTTAAGGCTCTGCCCACTGACCTTGGTCACTTTGAACGTCTGCTTGCCTCTAATAATGAGGGGAAGGGGTTTGTGGTAGGAGCTCATGTGAGTATTGATTTGCTTTAGTTATACTAGGACTATTTAATTGACAGGCTATTGATCGGAAAATTGATTTAAAAAAAAAGTAATTCTGTCACTGACACAGGCTGCTGTTAGAGAGCCTGCAAGAAATGGAAAGTCCACATAGGAATACTCGTGTTCATAAAGATCTAAAAGTTGTGCACACCTTCACAACCAACTTTGTTGCTCCAGTACTTTAGCAGCGAGTAAGGGACACATGGAAAACTGTATGACAGCAGGATGATTGTTTGTAGTCTGTTACCATGGAAACGCATTGTATAAATCCATAGTACAAGTGAGGAGGAGAAATGTATGTTAGAGATAGAGAAATGCCTCCTTCACTTATCAGGGCCATTCATTGTTTAATAGTCCAGCTGACAGTAAATCTGCTCAGTACTTGTATTATGTTCTCCATTCTGGTTCCCCTCTTAGACCTTTCTGCGAACTGACCATGAATTCAGGGTGACTTGAACAATTAAGAAATGCAGGGGGGTGGTGGGGCCTGTACCCTCCTGAAATGAACGGAGCAACTGGTTGGGCCGGAATACCCATTAAGTCGTTGACTCCTAAAGTTGTGATATCTAACTGCATTATTTCCCTATTGCTTTGTAGATTTCCTTTGCCGATTACAACCTGGTGGATCTTCTGCACAACCATCTTGTTCTGGCACCAGACTGCCTTTCAGGCTTCCCACTCCTCTGTGCCTATGTCAAACGCATTAGTAGCCGTCCCAAGCTTGAAGCATATCTCTCCAGTGATGCCCACAAGAAGAGACCAATCAATGGCAATGGCAAGCAGTGAGCATTGAGGAAAGTGGAAAAGGTTATGAATCCAGACTACAATAAAACCGTAAAATCAGAATCTAGTAATGTATGTAGATGTGCCTACTGCCACTCTCCTTGTGTCCTAAAGAGAATTTTATTGGCACCTCTGATAGTTTTACCATCCATGTTACTGTAGGTTGTTACTAGATATAAGATGTGAATAGTTATTACTGGTTTCTCCTGGATTGTTGAAAAATAAAATATTTTGAAAGGTGGTGGTATGTGTTTTTTTAAATCTTCCCTGGATGGATTTAGATCGGGTGTCAAACTCCTTTTTACCAAGGGCCATATCTGCAGTATGGTTGCCTACAATGGGTTGTTAGAATGTGTTAGTATTCAGCTACAGGGTGCTCTTGGTTGCAGTGTAGCAGTACTCGTGTAGAAATGAATGGGGCCACAACACGACTCGCACGTTAGCTACATCTGCAAACCTAGAGTTGCAAAAAATCTACACCCACAGAAACTGAGTATAAAGACATATAGATATAGATTTTATTTTTTCATTCTGTTTTTTTTACAGGTCTATGTGGAACCATTCTTTTTAATGGGTCCACAAAAAACCTGAAATGACTTGTGTGCATTCCGTTCTGCAAAAAACATGTCCGTTTTGCAGACAAGGACAGGCATTCTTACAATGGATCTGCAAAAAATACGGATCCAATGCGGATGTGGTTTTGTTTCGGACCGCAAAATATACATGTGCATGGGCCCTTAGGCTGGTTTCACATGAGTGAGTTCAGTGCATTGAACTTGCAGTGTGCGTGTGCGGGCTCTCGTCCTGACCTACAGCATTATGTCAGTGTTAGACAGTACATCATAAATCAATATAATGCTATGCGATCCTATCGGTGCTACATAGGTCAGTCTAAGGGTCGCCAAGACATAAAGAAAACCACTTTCCACAAGGAGTATAGTGGAAGGATAATGGTGTGTGGAGTGGGGACAGCCGACATACTAATGTAGAGACTGCGCCTGTCCAGGGTGGAGACTGTAGCATTTTGATGAGCTCCATAGTAGAAGACGGGTGGGTGTGCAGGCGTTATTTAAAAAAGTGTGACATGAGTACCAAGCACTGGCTTTGTCTTCCAGCAAAGTGAAGAGCTGGTCCTCCTGCGTCCATATCTCGTGTGGAACAGCCCACAGGACTGGAGTTTGCTGTGCTGATTAAATATCTTTTTTGTGTTGAAGCGGGTTTTCACACTAATATAACTGGCTCGTTAAGAAGATCTTATGTGCATAAACATATAGGTCATTAAATGTAATCTCAGAAAATGTCATTAAAAAGTTGGTGAATTCCCCCCCCCTCCCAATCACTTTGCACTTTATAGAAGCATTTGCTGTAGGGAACTTCCACCTGCATCACCGGTGGGCACGCAGGTGGAGAGCTGCACCTACTGTTTCCAGAACGTCCCTCCATGACAGCACCCACTGGAGGATGTCCTATTGGACCTCTGTAGGGACAGGAAGCGAGAGAGGTTAAAAGGCCCCTCCCCACCCCTCATACCAGTGTTCTTCCTGTCCCTACAGTGATAGGAGCAGAGAGGAGTTTCCCTGCTTTTTTTAGTGGGGAGAGATATGGGCCGAGGCTGGTCGGGGGGCTTGTGCCTCTCCTCTTCAGCCTCAGATGGGGCCCAAAGCTAGCACCTCTCGGGGAAGAGGTCCCCTAGCATTCCCGGTACCTGTATCCTGAAGCCGCGGTATGGGGACGCTGTTGCCGCTTCTCCTGCGGGATCTCTGGGCACAGTATCGACTCCGGCGCTTCTCTGATGACGCGACGCGTCACGTCCCACGTGACCGGAAGTGACGCGAGGAAGCCGGAAGCAACTGGCGTCGCGCATCCATGCTGGAGGCCTCGGGATTCTGGGGCCTCGCATGTGGGGTCGATTCTCCTAGGATGAGTCCCCCAGAAGAGGAGGCGGAGCCGAGCGGTAAGTCCTTTTAAAAAAGTGATGTATTCTGCATGCAGCACACATCATGGAGGCCCAGGTATCTGCGAAGCTAGATGCCACTGCAGACCCCCTCGTCCAGGGAAATGTAAGTGAGGTCCTACACAGTAGGGTTTCTCTGACAGGCCCTGTTTCTATATCTTTCTCTCCCCCTTCTGTTAAGGTGGAAAGAGAACCAGGTCACAAACCGCATGGTGACTCCAAGAAGAGACCAAGGAAATGCGGGACCTGCGCCAAGAAGCTGGCGGAGTCATACAAGAAGGCCCTATGCACTGATTGTTTGGCAAAAATATTAAAGGAGGAGCAACCATCCTTTCTGGCAGAATTAAGGGCAATAGTGAGGGAGGAGATACAGGCGGCAGGAGCGCGGCAGGAGCAAGTCAGCCCCCGTCCCTTCCAGTCCCCTCTTCTCTGCCGGTCCCCTCTTCCCCACCGGCGAAACGTTCTAGAGTACAGGTGGACTCTGATTCAGAGGAAGAACCAACGTACTATTCGGACGAATTGGAAGAAGATCAGACCCCTTCCTTATCAGAGGAACCTAGGAGATTCCGGTTTTCGGCTGAAGATCTAGACCCTCTCCTGACAGCTGTTAGACAAACAATGGCGGTAGAGGAAGAGGAGCAGACGCGCACCATACAGGACGAGATGTTTGGCGGTCTAAGAGCGAAGAAAAGGAAACTCTTTCCCGTCAACGCTAACCTGACTGATCTAATTAAAGATGAATGGGAAGAGGGTGACAAGAAGCTTTATGTACCACGTGAATTCAAAAACAGGTTGATCTTTAACCCAGAAGAAACAAAACTCTGGGACGAGATACCAAAAGTGGATATTCAGGTGGCCAAGGTGGTGAAGAAGACTTCCATTCCCTTTGAAGATTCCTCACAGCTGAAGGATCCTATGGATCGTAAGGTGGATGGGCTTTTAAAGAAAGCATGGGAATCTTCTGCTGCCTCTATAAATACAAATATTGCGGCTACCTCAGTGTCCCGGGCCATGTGTGTATGGCTGGATCAACTAGAAAATCATCTTAGGATGAGGACATCCAGAGAGGAAATTCTAGATTCCTTACCGTTGTTAAAAATGGTGGCTTCTTTCATGGCGGATGCCTCGGCAGAATCAATTAGGTTTGCGGCGAGGAACGATGCGCTCACAAATACAGCAAGACGGGCGCTCTGGCTCAAGTCTTGGACAGGGGACATTGCATCAAAGAATAAACTTTGTGCAATCCCCTTTACTGGGTCCTATCTTTTTGGTCAGGTCCTTGACTCCATCCTAGAAAGTGCGGCCGACAAAAAGAAAGGCTTCCCAGAGGAAAAAGTAAAGAAACCTCAGCCCTTTCGGAAACCCTCCAAACAGTTTCCAACCTCTCAGAGGGGGAAAGGTAAAACGGGGAGATGGAGCTACCCCAAAGGAGGTAGAGGAAGGGGTTTCTTGTTTAACCCATCTTCCAACACAGACAAACAATGACGTCAGGCCAGTCGGGGGCAGACTCAGTTTGTTCTGGGAGGCCTGGACTCGGGTCTCTCAGAATCACTGGATTCTCAGTACAATCCGAGAGGGAGTGAAAATAGAGTTCCGCAGTCCACCCCCGCGGAGATTCCTGATAACAAATTTTCAGTCCACAGAGCAAAAGAATCAGTTATGTCTCGACATAAGAAAACTGTTAAATCTAAAAGCAATAATACAGGTCCCAGTGGAACAAAAAGGCCTGGGTCATTATTCAAGACTGTTCCAGGTAAAAAAGCCGGACGGCTCATTCAGGACGATCATCAATCTGAAGTCCCTGAACAGGTCTGTAGTCTACCACAGATTCAAAATGGAATCTATAAAGTCATCAATCCCCCTGATATCAGTAGGAGATCTCTTATGCACAATGGATTTAAAGGATGCATACTATCACATCCCAGTACATCCACTCCACCAGCAGTACCTCAGGTTTGCAATCAACCAGGGGGGCACGATTCTCCATTATCAGTTCCAGTGCCTACCCTTCGGAATATCCTCGGCTCCTCGGATTTTCACGAAGGTGATTACAGAAATAGTGGCATACCTGAGACAGCAGCAAATAAGGATCATCCCGTATCTAGACGATTTCCTTCTAATCGCAGAGACAAAGCAAGGTCTTCTAGACAATGTCCAACAGACCCTGGCCCTCTTCAAAGATTTAGGTTGGATAATAAATTATGCCAAGTCGGACCTAGTTCCGAGTACCAGGAAACAGTTCTTGGGTGTCATCTTAGACTCGGAGAGACAGCATTCCTTTCTTCCGCTACTAAAACAGGAAAGGATAAGGGAAAAGATAAGAGCCTTTCAGAGAAGAAGGGACCATACCCTAAGAGAATCTATGCAGGTTCTCGGGTTAATGACATCTTGCATATCGGTCATTCCATGGGCTCAGTACCATTCCAGATTACTACAGAGCTCAATTCTGAGTGCATGGGACAAAAACCATCGGTCCTTAAACTCAAGAATAATCCTGTCAAGTCAAAGTCTAGATTCTCTATCCTGGTGGACCAACCCCAAAAACCTAAGGAAGGGGGTCGCCTGGAATCTTTCTCCATTGATAGTAGTTACTACAGACGCAAGCCAGTGGGGCTGGGGGGCCCATCTAAGAGATCAATTCCTTCAGGGGAAATGGTCAGATCTCGACAGTCGCAGATCCTCGAATTTCAGAGAGCTGAAAGCTGTTTGGGAGACCCTGAAGAGGGCAGAACAAACACTCTCCGGCCACCACATCAAGATCCTATCGGACAATGTGACGACGGTATGCTACCTGAAGCGTCAGGGAGGAACCAGGAACCCTCATCTTCAGGGATTATCAGACCAAATATTTGGTTGGGCAGAGGAAAAGGTACTCTCAGTTTCAGCAGTCCATCTAAGAGGAGTAGAAAACTCCACTGCCGACTTCCTAAGCAGACACACGCTCAACCCGGGAGAATGGTCTTTAAACAAGGAAGTGTTTCAGCAGATCTGTCATCAGTGGGGACTCCCGCAAGTAGACCTCTTTGCGGCAAGAGAAAACACCAAAATAAACAAATATTTTTCTCTAAATCCAAGGGACAACCCGCTGGGGGTAGACGCCCTGTCCCAGGTTTGGGATATGGATCTGGGGTACGCCTTCCCTCCATTCCCCCTGATTCCAGCGGTCCTAAAAAAGCTGAGGTCAAGCTCAATGACTCTCATTCTGATAGCTCCGGCATGGCCAAAGAGGGCCTGGTTTCCTTTGCTGAAGGAGATGGTGATAGGAGATCCGTTACCCCTTCCGAGAAGGAAGGACCTTCTCCTACAAGGACCCCTGGAACATCCAAACCTCGACAGACTACAGTTAACAGCCTGGATCCTGAAAGGCAGATCCTAAGGAAAAAGGGTCTGTCAGAGAAGGTAATTTCTACCCTACAACAAAGCCGCAAACCTATAACCTCAGCGATATATTTAAAAATTTGGAAAAAATTTACCTCATGGCTGTCACAAACACATCCTGGGGTTTCTGACCCATCTATAGGTTACATTCTGGATTTCCTGCAGTTGGGATTTGATTTGGGTTTAAAACCCAGTACTCTCAAGGTCCAGATTTCAGCCTTGAGTTGTTTTCTGGACACCCCCTTAGCAGAGCACAGATGGATAAAAAGATTTATTAAATCTACTTCCAGAATGAGACCTACTATTAGGCAGACGGTACCACCTTGGGACCTTAATATAGTCTTAGAAAGTCTATGTAATCCCCCGTTTGAACCAATTGAGCAGTTATCTGATAGATTACTCTCTCTTAAGACCATCTTTCTGCTAGCAATTACCACAGCACGCAGAATAGGGGAGATTCAGGCCCTTTCTATCAGGGAGCCATATCTAAAAGTGTTGGACGACCGGATTATTTTAAAATTGGATCCATCCTTTCTACCAAAGGTTGTCTCTTCGTTCCATAGAAATCAGGAAATAATTCTTCCTTCCTTTTGTACCTCTCCCAAAAATGTGCAGGAAGAAAAGTTCCATTGTCTGGACGTAAGGAGATCCGTGTTAGCCTACCTACAAAAAACGGATTCGTGGAGAAAATCTTCAAACCTTTTTATCTTGTTCGGAGGAAAGAACAAGGGCAATAAGGCCTCAAAACAGACTTTAGCTCGTTGGATTAGAGAAGCAGTTCAACAAGCCTACGTGCTAAATGGACTACCATGTCCATTGTCCATTAAAGCCCATTCCACCAGAGCGGTGGCAACCTCTTGGGCAGAAAAAGCAGAAGCCTCAATTGAACAAATTTGCAGGGCCGCTACTTGGTCCAGTTTCACTACCTTTGTCAGGCACTATAGACTGGACTCTCTTACCAACCAGGACCTAGGCTTTGGCCGTAAGGTTCTTCAGGCAGTGGTCCCCCCCTAATTATTAAGCTGGTAGTTCTCCAGTGGGTGCTGTCATGGAGGGACGTCCTGGAAACTAAGATTTAGTCTTACCGGTAAACGGTTTTCCAGGAGTCCGACATGACAGCACCCGTTAATACCCCCCCCTTTTTTGTTTTTGGATTTTGTTTCTGGGATCCATGCATGTATACATTATACATATATATACTTGTATGCAGAATTTCCAATGTGAAGTTAACATGGAGGTTCAAATAAAACAGTTTGGATCCTATCTGGTGTAGTAATTTGGAAAAACACTGGTATGAGGGGTGGGGAGGGGCCTTTTAACCTCTCTCGCTTCCTGTCCCTACAGAGGTCCAATAGGACATCCTCCAGTGGGTGCTGTCATGTCGGACTCCTGGAAAACCGTTTACCGGTAAGACTAAATCTTAGTTTTACAATGCATCTCCTTGTATCCCTCTTCATTGCAGCATGTGTACCTGCTCATCTGTGCATGCACAGAAGCTGTACTTGCTTTCTTTCACTGCAGGTAACACAAGTTTTGAGGGAGTTGTGGGAGACTGACATTACTATGGTGTGATGCACAGCCTGCCAACTAATCGGAAGCAGAAGTTGAGTCATTTTCTTTGGACACATAAACCAAAGGTACGCAAGTAAATGTGTCTAGTAGATCTTAATGTACACTCGTTAACCAGAGTAACGTATCAAGGAGTTGTTGGAATTGAATGAAACTTTCTATGTGTGAATGTAATGACTGGTGGACTGGAGCAGAATGCATTGAGTATGGTTAGTCCAACTTAAAGGGGTTATGTTTTCATGATATAGATGACCTGTCATCAATATCAGATATGTGGCTGTCCAAACTCTAAGCACCCCTGGCAATCAGCTGTTTGAAGGGGCAACTGTGCTCGGGTGAGCGCTTCTGTTTACGTAACTGGAGACTTGCTACCACTGACTGATGTAAACAGAAGACAGAAGTGTTGCTGAGGCTCAAAATGCGCTATTTTTCTAATAAAAATGTACAATTTCAGTAAAGTATATTATAAAAATAGAATGGCAGTTACACTTTAACCTCCTCCCGACCGCCTAACGCAGGGATGCGTCCTGCGGGCGGTCGGTTTCTTTGTAGGCGCGAGATTACGTGCATAGCCCGCGCAGTGCGGGCCGGTAAAAGTTACAGGAGAAGTTCGTCGCCAGCCAATTATCATCGCAAATAAATATGTGTTAAATTGCTTCTGTGCTCTCTGCTGGGTCCTTTTTGTTGGTTGGTCCCAGCAGAGAGCACATATCACTGAGTACACAAAGCACAACACATTTAGCCCCAGATCACCCCCCCCCATCACCCAATTAACCCCTTGATCACCCCTGTCAATCATTAGTGAAAGGGGGGAAAAAGTGATCCGTGTAAACTGACTTTTTTTTCACCAGTATTGACTGTTAGGTTTAGATTAGTTTAGGCCCCTTTGGTAGTTAGCGCCCACTGCACCGCAGTCACTGATTAGCGTGTCGCTAATCAGCACTGGTTCTTTTATAGTATCTGTAAGTGATCAGTCAGATCTATAATAGTATTAGTGTCACCTTAGCTCGCCCCCCACCCAAAACGCAGTGTTTGCCCGATCAAGCCTGATCGGTCGCCCACACGTGCGTTCACCCACGCCCGCCCCGCCGCAGTGACAATTGTTTTTTTTTTATCCCTGCACATTCACTACACAAGCGCTGCGGCGATAAAAAAAAGTTTGATATTTTTTATCAATCGCAGCGGCTTCCTGTATTTCACTAGCCTCCCATTTGTAAGACAGGCTTGCTTTTTTTTCTTGGGTAGTCTCAGGGAATACCCCCTAAATTTAGTTGACCAAATGGCAAGTAAGGGGTATTCTGAAGAGGCTTACAAGCTTCTGACCCAGTCAGATGAGGAATGGGAACCCTCATCTGACAAATCCAGCGGGTCAGAATAAGAACCTGGTAGAAAGCAGTGGCAGTCTGACCCAAAGTTCGGATGATGAGGTCCATGATACCACCAGGCGTACCTGGCCCCGTGTTGCTAGACCACAGGTTGCGCAGGATCCGCTTCAAGGGCAGCAGAGTGGGGCTGGCGCTATCGGATTACGTGGTGAGGCATACACCAGCAGCGCAGCCCATCCTGGACCTAGTACCAGCACTGCCGTAGAACATGGTGAAGTGGCGAGCACCAGAAGGGCAGTTGAGGCTGGTACGGTGGCACGTGCAGTAGTTTCCCCCCGTCGCAGCCACCGCACAGACAGGCCCGTAGAGCTCCTAGAGTCCCTTAGGTGCTGGCAAACCCTGATTGGCAGCCCACATCTTCAGCCGCACTAGTAGTTCCCCCTTTCACCACCCAGTCTGGCGTTCGGGTTGAGACAGCTCAGATCGGATCGGCACTGGGGTTTTTTGAGCTGTTCTTCACTGCGGAGCTCTTAGACTTAGTCGTGGCAGAAACAAACTGGTATGCCACTCCATTTATAGCCGCTAACCCGGGAAGCTTTTATGCCCAGTCTTTCCGGTGGAAACCCATCCAAGTTTCTGAATTTAAAACTTTGATGGGCCTGACAAAAAAGCATGAATTGCGGTCATATTGGTCCACGAACCCAATTCATCACATGCCCATGTTCTCTGCTGCCATGTCCAGGACACGATTTGAGACCATCCTGCGTTTCCTGCACTTTGGTGATAAAAGCACCTCTCGTCCCAGAGGCCACCCAGCTTTTGACCGGCTCCACAAAATTGGGCCCTTCATAGACCACTTTAACACCAGATTTGTATACCCCTGAGCAAAACATCTGCATTGACGAGTCCCTGATGCATTTTACCGGGCGCCTTGGCTTCAAACAATGCATCCCATGCAAGCACGCCTGGTAAGGGGTCAAATTGTATAAGCTCTGTGAAAGGGCCACAGGCTATATGCACAAATTCCGTGTCTATGAGGGTAAAGATCAGACCCTGGAGCCGGTCGGTTGCCCTGACTACCTGGGGAGCAGTGGGAAGACAGTCTGGGACTTGGTGTCACCCTTATTTGGCAAGGGGTACTACCTTTATGTGGACAATTTCTACACAAGTGTGCCCCTCTTCAGGCATTTGTTTCTAGAACAGATTGGCTGCTGTGGCACCGCATGACCTAGTCGCCGGGGCTTCCCCCAACGGCTCGTTACCACCCGTCTTGCAAGGGGGGGAGAGGGCTGCCTTGTGTAATGAAGAACTGCTCGCGGTGAAATGGAGAGACAAGCGTGACGGTTACATGCTCTCCTCCATTCATGCAGACACGACAATCCAAATTGAACGAGCAACTGGAGTCATTGAAAAGCCCCTCTGTGTCCACAACTATAATTTGCTCATGGGAGGGGTGGACTTCAATGACCAGATGTTGGCTCCTTATTTACTCTCCCGCAGGACCAGACGCTGGTATAAGAAGGTGTCTGTATATTTAATTCAATTGGCTGTATATAATAGTTTTTGTTCTCTACAGTAAGGCTGGGAGAACAAGATCCTTCCTCAAATTTCAGGAAGAGATCATCGAGAGTGGCCCCATCCACCAGTGTAGTGAGCCGTCTACACGAGCGACATTTCCCCAATGTCGTTGCTGGTACCTCAAACCAAGCGCCACCCCGAAAAAGATGTTGTGTCTGTAGCAGGAGTGGAATAAGGCGTGACACCCGCTATTTCTGTCCTGACTGCCCTGACCACCCTGCCCTATGCTTAGGGGAGTGTTTCCAGAAGTACCACACACAGGTACACTTAGTATAGGGATTGCGTGACACAGGACACAGGGGTCTTAGGGCCCTTTCACACAGAGCTGCTGCAAACCTCTCCTTTCACCTGGGACAAAGTGCATAATGTACTTCGCCACATCTCTGGGCGATTTGCACATTGTCCCATGGGGAAGGAGAGGTTTGTCCTATAAAGGTAAAAAAATTAAAATAAATCACAGGTAAGCAAAAAAGTTAATGTTCCAAAAGTTCAATTAAGTTTATAAAAGTTAATGTTCTGTTTAAAATGTTTATATAAAGTTAATGTTAATAAATTGATTGCATTGCGGCCTGTTTTTGTTTTGTTTTTTTACCTTCTAGGTGGACCAACCGATGAACCAGCTGCAGCACTGATGTGCATTCTGACAGAAGCATTGCGCTGCTGTCAGATTACACAAAAGTCGGTGTATGCGGCGCTGCAAGACGAGATTTCTCCTCTGCAGTAAAAAAGATACGTTTGCCGAGGCTTATGAGCTGGGGGGCGGTGTTCATATGCTTTGGCAAACACTTTGTATGTATATAAAAAAAATAAATTATAATTCCGGAAATGATTTATTCATCCACATCGATTGATGTGAATGGAGAAATCTGGTTTGCCAGGGCATACGGGCTGAGTGGGTTTGGATGTTGGGCGGAGCTCCTATGTCCTGGCAGACGCCTTTCCCCTCCTTTTTTTTTGCACATTTTTTGGCAGAGATTTTTTCATCCACATTGATCGATGCGAATGAAGAAATCTGTGCCGTTCATTTTTTTCTTTCATCCCAGAGGCTGAACGAAAAAAAAAAAAATCTCATTACCCGTATGCTCACTATAAGAAGAATAGCAGAAACTCCTAATGCTGGCCATACATGTAATGATTGTGGAGACCCTCAAATGCCAGGGCAGTACAAACACCCCACAAATGACACCATTTTGGAAAGAAGACACCCCAAGGTATTTCGTGAGAGGCATGGCGAGTTCATGTAAAAAAAAATTTTTGGTCGCAACTTAGTGGAATATGAGACTTTGTATGAAAAAAAAACCCAAAAAACATTTTCCGCTAACTTGTGGCAAAAAAAAAAATATTCTAGGAACTCTCCATGCCCCTCACGGAATACCTTGGGGTGTCTTCTTTCCAAAATGGGTCACATGTGGGGTATTTATACTGCCCTGGCATTTTAGGGGCCCTAAAGCGTGAGAAGAAGTCTGGAATCCAAATGTCTAAAAATGCCCTCCTAAAAGGTACTCATTGGAATTTGGGCCCCTTTGCGCACCTAGGCTGCAAAAAAGTGTCACACATGTGATATCGCCGTACTCAGGAGAAGTAGAGCAATGCGTTTTGGGGTGTATTTTTACATATACCCATGCTGGGTGAGAGAAATATCTCTGTAAAATGACAACTTTGTATAAAAAAAATGGGAAAAGCATTGCCCTACTTCTCCTGAGTACGGCGATACCACATGTGTGACACTCTTTTGCAGCCTAGGTGCGCAAAGGGGCCCAAATTCCAATGAGTATCTTTCCGATTTCACAGGGCATTTTTTACGCATTTGGATTCCAAACTACTTCTCACGCTTTAGGTCCCCTAAAATACCAGGGCAGTGTAAATACCCCACAAGTGACCCCATTTTGGAAAGAAGACCCCCCCAAGGTATTTCGTGAGGGGCATGGCGAGTTCATGTAAAAAAAAATTTTTTGTCACAAGTTAGTGGAATATGAGACTTTGTAAGAAAATAAAATAATAAAAAATAAAAATAAAATAATAATTTTCCGCTAACTTGTGACAAAAAATAAAAACTTCCATGAACTCACTATGCCCATCAGCGAATACCTTAGGGTGTCTACTTTCCAAAATGGGGTCATTTGTGGGGAGTTTCTACTGTCTGGGCATTGTAGAATCTCAGGAAACATGACAGGTGCTCAGAAAGTCAGAGCTGCTACAAAATGCGGAAATTCACATTTTTGTACCATAGTTTGTAAACGCTATAACTTTTGCGCAAACCAATAAATATAGAAACATAGAAACATACACTTATTGCATTTTTTTTTTTATCAAAGACATGTAGAACAATAAATTTAGAGAAAAATGTATATAGAAATGTAGTTTTATTAGAAAAATTTTACAACAGAAAGTGAAAAGTAATTTTTTTGCAAAAATTTCGGTCAATTTTGATTAATATCAAAAAAAGTTAAAATGTCAGCAGCAATGAAATACCACCAAATGGAAGCTCTTTTAGTGAGAAGAAAAGGAGGTAAAATTCATTTGGGTGGTAAGTTGTATGACCGAGCAATAAACCGTGAAAGTAGTGTAGTGCAGAATTGTAAAAAGTGGTCTGGTCATTAAGGGGGTTTAAGCTAGGGGAGCTGAGGTGGTTAAAAGGGGTATGGCGCTATGATACCAATGGAGGGGGCTGTTTGAACTGTAACCTGAGTTGCTCTTAAACATATTGTTCAGAAGAGGCCATTAATATCTGATCAGCAGTAACTCCATGCCAGAACTACACAGCTCTTTCCACTGTGTAGTGGTGGAGCTCCTTCCTTCACAATGAACAGAGTTGTGCAGTTCTGGCACCTACTTGAGGAGCTGGATCTTCAACAGAACAGTTGATGTGAGGGACGTTGGCCCTCTTCCCATCAGTATAGATGGCCAGTCCTGAGGATATGCCATCTATATCAAAATCCTAGAAACTCTTAATGGTCTACTGAGACTGGAAACACATTTTAAAATAACAAGGTAAATTTGACTACATGGACTACATTAGATGTGAACCATGTTCAGGCTGGTGAGACCACAGTGGATAAATATGAAAAAGGTCTTGTGTAATGGGTGGAAATTTAACTGTTTTGCTGCCATTGCTATTTTCACACTTTTGACAAAAACAAATAAAATAGGAATTTGAAAAAATATATATAGTAACATAATTTTGTAAAGTAGGCACCTGGAACATTGTAAAAATACCACCTAGCACTGTACACATAAGACACCTTCATGGAATTTTGCTTCAAATATTAACTTTTGTTTAAAAATTCATGTTATAACTAAAAACATGGGCTCTGGAGATCTCCTCACATAAAGTATACAAATCCCTTTGTGGTCATTTAGTCCTTTCCATTCTTCTGTACCTAGGGAAGGATACAATAAAAATCATTCCAAAGTTTTATTTTCCTCTTGGTCTCTCAGATGGGGTGAGTATACTACAACCGCAGTAACAGTCATGTGTTCATGGGCTGTTAATATATCTTTACACTTGGTTATATTTTTAGCTTACCATTGCTGAACTCATGAGGAGTTAGCTAAAATCATAAAAGTAAAGATGTTTGTTGTCCCTGGGGAAAATAACAATAGCAAAGTCTGGGGAACCCTGTTCTAGAAATACAGGTTTAGTAACTGCCAGGAGTCAGTCTGGAACCCTGTCTGCAAAACCAAAGTGTCCAACTGTGCAGCTTTAAGACTCTTGTTAATTTCTAATGATAATTAGTTTTCCCTTAGTCCTAACAGCAGCACAACTGGGGGTATTACTGCCCCTGTGCACCATCCGGACAGGTGGAACTTTTATTAATTAAATCAAAATAAAGTGATAATTAACCAATTAATTATCACTTTATTTTGATTTAATTAATGCCCCTATAAAGACCACACACCGTGCAAAATGTAAAGTAATAAACCCACAAAAAAATTAGAGGGAGGTATATACGTGTGCTGTTAGGACTAAGCGAAAAAAAATTATCATTAGAAATTAACGATTCCCTTACTTCCCAAAAGTAGCACAACTGGGGAAGAAGAGAACCTAGGAAGGAGGGTCTTCCAGCTGAACTGAATTCAAGACAGACCTGCCAAAGGTGGTGTGTTCTGAACTCCGTAAGTCAAGCCTATAATGGCTTACAAATGTAGAGTGGGAACTTGTTGAGGCAGCAGCACAAATGTGTTTCAAAGGTACTAGGCACCTCAGCCGTAGATGCAGCTACCGCTCGGGTAGAATGAGCGTGGATAAAAGCAGGGGGTGCCAATCCCTGAGCAACAAAAGCTTCTCTGATGGCTTCTTTGATCCAACGGCTTAATGTCAGTTTAGAAATGTTAAGACCTTTGTTCCCTCCTGCAAAAAGAATGAAAAAATTCTCGGATCTTTGAAAGTCTAGTTCTTTCTATGTATATTCTCATACTTCTGGCAACATCTAGGGCAGGGGTAGGCAACCTCCGGCACTCCAGGTGTTGTGAAACTACAACTCCCAGCATGCATACTTGCTCTGCTCTTCTCAAAACTCTCATAGAAATAAATGGAGCATGCTGGGAATTGTAGTTTCACAACAGCTGGAGTGCCGAAGGTTGCTGATCCCTGATCTAGGGTCTATAAGACCTGCTCTTTTTCCGACACTGGAGACGGATAAAAAACAGGTAAAGAAATGACTTGGTTTAAATTGCTGAAAGAAGGTACCTTAGGAACAAAGGTAGGGAGAAACCACAGGAGGACTCTATCTGGTAAAAATAGAGTATATGGCGCCACAGCAGCCAAGGCTTGCAATTCTCCGATTCTCTTTCCTGAGGTAATTGCAAGCAAAAAACAGGTTTTCCAAGATAAGAATTTTAAATCCATGCTCTGAAGGGGCTCAAAGAGGGAGAGCATAACCCTCTGAGCATGACTGACAGATCCCATTCAGGTATAGGATCCTAGGTTGCAGTCTTTCGGCTCCTTTAGGGAACCTTTTGATTAGAGGGTCCTGAGAAAAGGGCTTTCCCAAAACAGCAGACAAAGCTGAGGTATGTACCCTTGAGCCTCTTTCACACGGGAGTCCCGGATTTGCTCCGGATGTGTTGTGTGTGCATTGCGGGAAAACCGCGCGAGTAGCCACGCAATTGCAGTTAGTTTTTTCCGCATTGCACACACGTGAAAAAAAACTTAATGTGGTACCCAGACCCAAACTTCTTCACTAAAGTTCGAGTTTTGGTTAGGTGTTCTATTCATTTTATTATTTTCCCTTAGAACATGGTCTTAATACAGAATGCTTACTAAAATGTGGATTGAGGAGTTAGAAAATAAAAATAAATTCCCTCATCCAATTGATCGTGCAGCTGGCATTGTCTTCTTGCTTCTTCTTTCAGGACTTGCAAAAGGACCTATCTTCATTCAGCAGAACCTGCGCTGACATCATCAAATGTCCTATTGCAGGTCCTGAAAGAAGAAGCAAGAAGACGATGCCGGCTGCGCGATCAATTGGATAAGGTGAGTTAATTTTTTTAACCCCTCAATCCACATTTTAGTAAGCATTCTGTATTAAGAATGCTATTATTTTCCCTTATAACAAGAAAATAATACAGTGAATACACTTTAATGGGGTTCGGGGTTGCTTTTATTCCTGTCATCTCCTAGCAACCATGCGTGAAAATTGCACCGGATTCGCACCCTGCCAGATGTATTAGGTCCTGCCTTAGGGGAAGCTTCCAATATTGCCCCTTGCTCATGTGCCTGAGCTGGGTGAACCAAGAACTCTTCGGCCAAAAGGGTATTAAGGCGATCACTGAGGTCTGGTCTTGCCTGAGTTTCATCAATACTGTTGGTATCATGGAAACTGGAGGGAATACATAGGCCAGCCTGAACCTCCATGGAATGGACAGAGCATCTACCGCCCAAGGATTGTCCTCCCTGTATAGGGAGCAGAATCTGTCCACCTTGGCGTTGAACCTTGTCGCCATAAGATCTATCTCTGGCATTCCCCACCGTTGCATAATCTGATGGAAGACTTCCTGGCTTAGGGACCACTCGCCTGGCACCGGAAGATTTTGACTTAGCGATCCGCCACTACATTGAGAGTTCCTCTGATGTGAACTGCGGCTAGGTGGGTAAGGTTCTTCTCTGCCCAAGACAGGATCAATTCCACTTCCTGGAGGAGAGGTTGAGGTCTCGTTCCTCCCTGTCTGTTTATGTAGAATACTGTCGTCATATTGTCCGAGCGAACTCTTACTGCCTTGCCCTGGACTTGAGGCGCGAAGTCTAGAAGCGCCAACCGGACCTCTTTTAAGTTTGATGACATTTGGCTCTCTTGGGGAGTCCAAGTACCCTGTACTGGAACTTCTTCCAGATGGGCTCCCCAACCTAGAAGGGATGTATCTGTGTTCAACATGAGCCACCGGGGTGGAAACAAAGGACCTCCCATCTTTCAGCTGCTTCCACCACCTGAGGGAGCGGCGTACCCGAAGAGACAGGGAGCATTTCTTGTCTCACCCAGTAGGGTTGCGGTTCCACAGGCCCAACACTTCTGACTGAAGAGGGTGCAAGTGTGCTAGGGCCCAAGGGACTGCCTCTGCAGTTGCTGACATGTGGCCCAACATCTTCATCAAGGTTCTGATGGAAACCACGTGGGGGACCATCAGAAACACTGCGGCTCTGATTACTTTCTGGCGTCTCTCCGGAGTGAGGGAGAGAGACTCCTCTCGGATGACTATTATGAACCCCAAGAATCTTCTTGATGTTGCTGATACGATCTCAGATTTTTTCCAATCTATTATCCAGCCTAAATGCTGGAGAAAAGTAAGAGCCCGATGAACATTGTTCTGAAACATATCTAGAGACACGGCTTTTAGTAGCCAGTCGTCTAGATAAGGAATCATTTCTAAACCCCCTAGCCTCAAGGCTGCCACTATAGCGACCACAACCTTTGTGAAGGTGTGGGGGACAGAAGAGATTCCAAAGGGCAGGACAGCAAACTGAAAATGTCTGACAGTGCCCCTGAGAGAGACAGCAATCCGTAGGTATCTTCTATGATCTGGATGAACGGGTACATGAAGATATGCATTCTTGAGGTCTATGTTGACCATGAGATCCCCTGGTTGCAGAACCTGTATGACCGAGCGAATGGTCTCCATTCTGAACCACTTTTGGGTTATAAAACGATTCAGGTAACGGAGATCTATTATCATTCCCTAGCTCCCGTCCGGCTTGGGTACAAGAAATACGGGGGAATACACTACGGATCCTTTCTCTGCAGAGGGCACTTCCTCTCGCGCTTCCTTTTGTAGGTAAAGAAGGATGGATTGTTCTAAGCATGCCTGTTTTACAGGAGAGAGGGGTGAGGTCCTCATGAACCTTGAAGGAGGAGGAGCTAAAAAGCTTATTCTGTACCCCTCTCATAACTTGAAGGACCCACTGGTCCGAAATACTGTGTTCCCAATTTTTTGGGAAATGGCGGAGACGTCCGCCTACAGGAGTGAACAAGATGGGGGGAATAAGAAGTGTCACGACCACCCCCGTTTAAATCAGACTTATGACCGCCAGAACACCCCAGCGGGGAGAAAAGCCCAACCGAGGGTGGACCGTGACAGGGGGGAGATACAGAATTACCCAAACAGTCAATTCGGGACCCCCCCTTATTTTCTGCTGCCACCACGTTCGTTAGTGAACGACTCTGTAATTGTAGGGATAGGGATTCGGACCACTCACAGATCAGCCCCGGTACCACGTTACAAGCTAACGCCAATCGAGTCATAAAACAGTTATGTCTCTAATACCAGTCAACTATAAAACAGGTAGGTCTCTTTAAGACGTAAGCACTTTGTTGCAGTGTGGCTTAGAGCGATAAGAGAGAGACAATTTAAAAGATATAAAAATATATTTTACTTTAAAGGGGTATTCTCATCTTAATGATCACTGTTAAATCTGTTAATGATTTGACCGTGATCATTTTTCTAAATACATGTTATTACCCAATTCCCACCCTTTTTTAGAAAATAAGTCCCCTCTTACCTGATGTTGTCTTTGGTCTCCCCTGGTTACGGCCACCTCTCCTGTCGAATCCCGCCGGGCCGCGCTTGCGCAGAAGACTGAAGATTCTCTCCCAGCCAGGCCGCGCAATGTCCTGAACGCGCACGCCGCCGCGCATGCGCCATGATGACTTCTTCCTGGCCAGTATAGTACAGAGCCACGAACGCGCACGCCGGCTCTGTACTATATAGGCTAGGAATAAGTCACCATGGGGCATGCGAGGCGGCGTGCGCGTTCAAGACATTGTTGGGAAGCATGTGGAAAATAAACAGGGATAAAAAGATAAATTACTATCTTGGATTTTGCTCCAGGCACAAAACTTACGTTCCAACGGACAGCCTATCGGCGATGTGACCACAGGGCAAAAAGCTCTCCTCTCCCATTGCGCACAGACTTTTATGCCCCATTTTGTGGGAGGGTAAGGGGGGTTGGCCCAGCCAATCGCAGGCCAAGGGCTGCATGGTGGGTGTTCCTGAAGGAGGGTTTGGGAGGGCTTGTTCACCTCTCCCTGCTGCTGGCCAGGCCAGTTTTCCCTAATTTTACAAAAAATGGCCCATAACTTTGCCGGCGTAATAAATAAGAAAAATCGGGCGCTTGTGCTGGGTCCCCCATGAATTTATGGATGATTCCATGGGTGACACCACACCTCTCTCCCCCTTAGGTGACTAGTAACCCATTTCCTAGTCTGGAAAGACCCCAGAGCTGCCAAATTTGGACTCTCCCGGTTCCTCTGGGTGAGAGGTGCATTTTGAGCGTACCTACATTTTTGTGTCATAAATCCATATAGCCCAAATATGCTTTTTAGGGTTCTCAGAGCACGGTTCACATGTCTCTGTCCGAAGCTGTCCGAGGTGTGAGGTGATCTCAGCAGGGGGTCAGTCAACCGGATTCTACTCATAAAACATTTTATGAATAAGATCGGACGGGGACGTGACATCGCATCACAAGAAGGTCTACAATAAGACCTGCCAGGGGAGTAGAATTCTTCTCTCTATGGTCCTGGGTGCGAGGATTTCCTCTGCCGCGAGAGCCTTGTATTCTGCGGGATCTATGGTAGGATTGGGATCTGGATCCCCTAAACTGCCTACCTCTCCCCCTAGAGGATTACTGAGGGAGACACATTCCTTTTTTTTTGTTATCAGAGAGTCCCTCCATAATCCTAACCAGTTAGGACCCAAACAGTCTCCCTGGTTCGTAAGGGAGACCACAGAGATTGTACTTAGAGGCATTGTCTGCCTTCCAGGGTCTGAGCCAGAGGGGCCTCCTACTGGCCACAGAAAGAGCCATCGACTTTGAAGCCGGCTTAAGCTGTTGAGATGCTGCCTCACTCAAAAAATCCGCTCCCAAAAGAGCAGACCTGAACTGAGAACTGTAATCAGTTCTAGCAACGCCAGAGTCTATATCTGTTTGAATTTCCAGGAGCTTCTTCCTGAGAAAATTAGCAACCTCCGAGGAAGCAACTGCAACTGAAGTGGAGGCGGATGCTGCAGAATAGCTTCTTCTTAAAGTGCATTCAACTCTTCTATCCAGTGGATCCTGGAGATTAGAACCTTCCTCAAAGGGAACCACAGTGTGTCTTGACAGCTTGGATATGGCTAAATCCACCTTGGGAGGAGGACTCAATTGGTCCAGTTGACTGTGGACTAGGGGATATAATGTTTTAAACCTTTTAGATATTACCGGTCCCTTTTCTGGATGCTTCCATTCAGTTGTCATCAAACTTCTGAGCGACTCTTCCACTTTGAAGGCCCTAGGCCCCCTAGAGGTGGCTGTAGAAGCTTCCCCTTGATCAACATCCTGGTCCCTTGACCTGATGGATCTCAATAGTCACTGAACTTTTTCCACCGGGAAAATCTGGGTGGTAGTGTCCTCATCTTCCTCACTATCTGAAGCTGAGAAATGGGCTTCATCAACAATCATCAGGTCTTCTCCAAAAAAAACGAAGATCTCCTAGGAGAACTATGTCTAGGCCTTTTCTGGGCTAATGCATCAGTTATGGACTTGCCCACGAAGTCCTTCACACGGGTTATCATGTTCAGAGAATGGGGCTCAGGATCTGGAGGGGACGACAACTCTAACATTTGCTATAAATATAGTCGTCAGGCAGGAAAGTGCTACAGCCCCAACATGTCAGGTGCCTGCATTTGGACTTCCGTCCCGAAGAGGGCACTTCCCCCGAGCCCGGAGAAGACATTTGAAAACAATTCAGAAAAAAGAAAATAGTGGATAGCAGCAGCAGCTGAGGCGGCTGGAGAATTAGCAGGTAGCATCAACTGTGTCAGCACTATGGCATCAGCAACTCTCAGAACAATGAGTGAACGGAGAGACAGCTGAAGAAGAATGAGCTTCTTAAATAGCAGAGAGGGGAGGAGAATCTTCCGCCTCACTCTGACCTCATAGAGCTCTACTCCACAGAGAAAAAAGGAGAAAAGAAAAACTGTCCAGGGGAAGCTCAAAGTAGAATCACAGAAAACCACCAATTTTATGTCAGGGACAGGGGCGTAGCTAGAAATGCATGGGCCCCATAGCAAAAAAAAATTATGGCCCCCCCCCCCCCCCGTGCCATCCACAGATCCCCCTCCCCTAAATAGTGCCATCCACAGATCCCCCTCCCCTAAACAGTGCCATCCACAGATCCCTCTCCCCTAAACAGTGCCATCCACAGATCCCCCTCCCCTAAATAGTGCCATCAACAGATCCCCCCCTCCCCTAAATAGTGCCATACACAGATCCCCCTCCCCTAAATAGTGCCATCCACAGATCCATCTCCCCTAAATAGTGCCATCCACAGATCCCCCTCCCCTAAATAGTGCCATCCACAGATCCCCCTACCCTAAACAGTGCCATCCACAGTATCAGGTGCCTTCCCCCCCATGTGCCAGTCAGTATCAGGTAACAAACCCCCTACCCCCCCCCCCCCCCAGGTGCCAGTATCATGTCAGGCAGGTACCAACCCCCCTCCCCCCATGTGCCAGTATCAAGTGCCCCCCGCTCCCCCATGGCAGTAACAGTCGGGTATTAAAAAAAATAAAATAAACACTTCTACTTACCTCCATGTCAGCGATGTGATGCCGCCTCTTCCTGTGTCCCGCCCCGTATGTCCATATATGGAGTCAGTGCTTGTATTTCAGAAAAGGTTTCTGCTGGGATTCGAACCCACGACCTTCTGTATCAGAGGCACAGCACCTAACCACAAGACCATAAGAGCAGCCTTGCTGCTGACTGAAAAATTATGAGACTTCTACTGTTATAGCTGGCTAAGTATACATCTATACACATGACAGCTGCTCATATATCGAGATATAGCAGAGCTGAGTGTGCTGGGATAGCTGTCATATAGAGATATAGCAGTGCTGGGTGTGTTGGGGCAGCTGTCATATGTATAGATGTACACTTAGCCAGCTATAACAGTAGAAGTGTCAAATTTTTTCAATCAGTTGCAATGCCTCCTTTATGGTTGTGAGGATAAATGCTTTGCCTCTGATACACTCATACATTGGAGGTTGTGGGTTCGAATCCCAGACACATCAAGAGACTTTAATACAGTAAGATTAGATCACATTAGCGAGGGGGCCTGAACATTAAGACTGCTGCTGTGAAGGGGGCCCTGAACAGTAAGACATTGATATTTAACCAACTTGAAAATAAACTGTCGGGCCCGAAGCAGCTGCTTCCCCGGTAGTTACGCCACCTCCTGGCTGCCTGTGTGTAGTGTCTGTGTGTTAATAAAAAAAATAAAAAAATAAAAAAATAAAATGAATGCGGTCGGACGGGCCCTCAGTGGCGTAGGGCCCCATAGCCACTGCTATGGCGATCCCTACGCCACTGGTCAGTGAATTAAAATAGTAAGGCCTCATGCACACGACCGTTTATTTTTTTTAAGGTCCGCCAAAGCGGGGTCCGTAGGTCCGTGACCGTTTTTTTTTGTCGTCCGTGGGTCTTCCTTGATTTTTGGAGGATCCACGGACATGAAAAAAATTTTGTTTTGGTGTCCGCCTGGCCGTGCGGAGCCAAACGGATCAGTCCTGAATTACAATGCAAGTCAATGTGGACGGATCCGTTTGACGTTGACACAATATGGAGCAATTGCAAACGGATCCGTCCCCCATTGACTTTCAATGTAAAGTCAGGAGTCCCTTTTATACCATCGGATCAGAGTTTTCTCTAATCCGATGGTATTTTCTCACCATGGGAAAGCCTCTATGTTAGAATATACCATGGGATTTGAGTTAGATCGTGAAACTCAGATCCGACAGTATATTCTAACACAGAGGCGTTCCCATGGTGATGGGGACGCTTCAGGTTAGAATATACTAAAAGAACTGTGTACATGACTGCCCCCTGCTGCCTGGCACCTGCCAGGCAGCAGGGGGCAGACCCCACCTCCCCACCGTATTTAACTCATTGGTGGCCAGTGCGGCCGGCCCCCCCTCCCTCCCCTGTAGTTAACACATTGGTGGCCAGTGCGGCCGGCCCCCCGTCCCTCCCCTGTAGTTAACACATTGGTGGCCAGTGCGGCCAGCCCCCCCCGTCCCTCCCCTGTAGTTAACACATTGGTGGCCAGTGTGGCCTGCCCCCCCCTCCCTCCCCTGTAGTACTGTAGATTCATTGGTGGCCAGTGGGGCCCCCCCCTCCCCCTCCTAATTAAAATCTCCCACCTATCATTGGTGGCAGCGGAGAGTACAGATCGGAGTCCCAGTTTAATCGCTGGGGCTCCGATCGGTAACCATGGCAACCAGGACGCTACTGCAGTCCTGGTTGCCATGGTTACTTAGCAATTTTTAGAAGCATTATACTTACCTGTGAGCTGCGATGTCTGTGACCAGCCGGGCGCTCCTCCTACTGGTAAGTGAAAGGTCTGTGCGGCGCATTGCTTATAGCACAGACCTTTCACTTACCAGTAGGAGGAGCGCCCGGCCGGTCACAGACATCGCAGCTCACAGGTAAGTATAATGCTTCTAAAAATTGCTAAGTAACCATGGCAACCAGGACTGCAGTGGCGTCCTGGTTGCCATGGTTACCGATCGGAGCCCCAGCGATTAAACTGGGACTCCGATCAGAACTCTCCGCTGCCACCAATGATGGGGGAACGTGATTTTAACTGGGGAGGGGGGGGGAGATGTGAGGCCGCACTGGCCAGCAATGATGGGGGATTCGGAACGTGATTTTAACTAGGGGGGGGGAGAGGTGAGGCCGCACTGGCCACCAATGAATATAATATTGAGGAGGGAGGGGGTCTGCCCCCTCCTGCCTGCTAGCACTTGATCTCTTACAGGGGGCTATGATACGCACAATTAACCCTTTAGGTTCGGCACCTGAGGGGATAATTGTGTGGATCACAGCCCCCTGTAAAAGATCGGGTGCTGCCAGGCAGCAGGGGGCAGTCATGTACACAGTTCTCAGTATATTCTAACTTGAAGCGTCCCCATCACTATGGGAACGCCTCTGTGTTCGAATATACTGTCGGATATGAGTTCACGAAGTGAAAACTCATATCTGAAAAAGCTTTTATGCAGACGGATCTGCGATCCGTCTGTGTGAAAGTTGCCAACGGCCACGGATGTCAATCTTGTGTGCATCCGTGTTTTTTCACGGACCCATTGACTTGAATGGGTTCGTGAACCGTTGTCCGTCAAAAAAATAGGACAGGTCTTATTTTTTTGACGGACAGGAAACACGGATCACGGCCGCGGATGAACAACGGTGCATTTTCCGAGTTTTCAACGGACCCATTGAAAGTCAATGGGTCTGCAGAGAATCACGGAACAGCGGCCACGGATGCACACAACGGTCGTGTGCATGAGGCCTGATTAAAACTTTAAGTTTAAACCAGTACTTCCGGTCCGGCCTGGAAGTTTGGCAGTTCCCTGATCCCCCCCGCCGACCGGAGAGAGGCAGAGACGCCAGGACCAATATGGTGACGGTGGAGCATGGTAGGTTTAGAAAAACGCTACCTAAACTGCTCTACACAAGGTAAGGATAAGACCCAGACTGCATCAGGAACGGACAGCTTAAGGTACAAGGGATCGTCGCCCAGCGGACACCGCACGCCGGTCCTCACGGCTGAAACTGTAAGAACAGAAATAGAATTAGAATCCATATAGAACAAATTGATCTCCAAGAGACCACCACCTGTCCCTTCTGTCCGCAGGCCATAAAAAAAAAAAAAACGCATGGTGTGTGTTTGGGGAGGTCTTTATAGGGGCCTAATTGGTTAATTATCACTTTTATTAATAAATATAAATAATCAATTTAATTAATAAAAGTTCCACCTGTCCTGATTGTCCACAGGGGCAGTAATACACCAGTTGTGCTGCTGTTGGGGCATCAGGGTAACAGAGGTTATCCACTTTTGGACATTTTTATAAGTGAAAAATAAGCTGATCATAGTGCTTCCCTGTAGTAAGATTAGTGATCCATGATTTTTATTAGCATTCAATCCCCATGAAGTGCTACCGCATACTTACATCTATAATGGTACGGCTACACAGCAACACTTAATCTAATGTATGTCTATGGTAACGCTTTCTGCAGGCCAATTTCCACGTGTATGGATGAGCGAACTTGCTTTTTGCAAATTCGGGTTCTGGGTGAATTCCGTTGTGCATTACATTATCACAGAATATAACGGAATTCTATGACGGATGCACCACGACTACATTCCGTCATAATAGAAGTCTATGGGCAGCATAACGGATCCAGACGGTTTACGTTATGCAGAGCACAGCTCCCTTCCATGCCTTGTGGAATCAGCAGACAGGAAGTTCAGAGCATAGAAGCTCCCACCAGAGCTAGTCCCAGGTGCAAGAGACACAGAGCAGAGAAACTGAGCATGATCGACCAGCAGCAGGAGAGAGCAGACAGGTAATAACTAAGGGATGCAGGAGTGCAAACAAGGCAGAGGGAGAATAAGAAGTAAGTAGATCTTATTAGAGAACAGTGCAAAAATGTTTTTTTTACAGCATATTAGACATTTGTAAAGCCTGCACAATGCTTTCAAAGCAGACCCAATCCAGTGAACCGGAATACTACTTTTAGCATGGTGTAAGGGCAGAAGCAGCAGATGCAATCATGCTTCTCCTATCAGTGACTTAGCTCCGGCTGAAACCTTGCCTTTACACTAAGAAACAGATCTTCAACTAGGCATGAGGAGTTTCATGTATGTATATCAGGTAAAAAGTAATTAGAGCTGTGTCATAGCATGAGATCATATACCGTACTTACAGCCTAGCAATTATAGCATTACTTGCATCAGGCGATTTTGGCATACATATATATTTTTTTCTCCAGATAGAGATTAATATCTTATATGTCTCTTTTAGGTTTTGAACCTGAGACCCTCTATATGGAAGGCAGTCCACTTACCTCCAGGCTATAGCCCTACCATGTTGAGGATAGTGTTTTTCTATGCTTAGAAAACTAATACATATTACTGGTTTCTTTACAGACATATATTGTGCCTGAATTTTACTTCTTCTCTGATACTCATACATAATACTCCCCATATCTAGTTCAAGATCTGCATAATGTCCACTGTAGTGGCCCATTGCTTATAATGCCCCTCATAGTGCCTTTAAGAGGTATAATGCCCCATAGAGTGGCAAAGTACCTATAATACCCCCACCTAATATTTCATCAAAAATCAAATACTCACCTGACTAATGCTACAAGCCTCTTCTGGCCTTCCCAGCTCAGGTAGTGCACCCTGACGCAGGCAATCACAAATATATAATCGTTTCATTGTAACCCCCTGCTCCATTTTACTACCTTATAGGCTTCAGCTCTAAGGGTACCCACCGCAGTCTTCAGCTCTGTCCTGAGGATGGCAATACAGTTGTCTATGACTGACAAGGTGCTCTGTACTGCAGTCAATGACTGACAGCTGTACACGCCACTGTATCGGAATTCCTCCAGCCCGAGGTTCTGCAATCTAGTTGAAATTTTAACAATCAGATTGGGAGTGCCAGACAGAATCCGCTGAATATAACAATTGAGGTTGTGACCAGTCATTGCTAAAAATCTCCACTGGACCATCAAAGAAAAAGAGCACTGGAAACAAAGGAAAGTATTCATTTATGATAACAAGGGCCTCATATTTCAAGATTTCTCAGTGGCTGTTTCTCAAAAAAGAAAATCCTTCATGTTCACATCTATTTGCTACACAACACAAACACAATATCAGATTTCAACTTCTATACCCTGCCAAGCTATGAATCCATGCAGCAACTGCATGATGATCTTCAATGGCCAAGGTCAAATGCCATCTATGTCAAGAAGATGGAGAATGATAATACCAACTACTTTTTAGGAGACTGACCCTGATCATAATGTTCCTTTCTGCTTTGGCATCCTTATTAGGGTATGGCCACACAATCAGACTTCTGCATGTAGTTTGAGAATCCAATGCAGAGACTTTCTATTTTCCAGTTACTCACATTCAGCATCTTCAGATATGCAGAATGTTCACTGTTCCTGTGCCTTCTTGTAAATTGCCATTCAATACACCACATTTTGATAGATAATCAAATTAATGGCATGTTGTACAGAGTCCAGTCTGGATTTTATGGATGTTCACATAATAGAATGTGTAACGGCATACAAGGGAATGCTCCAAATTCCCGAACGGAACCTCACGAATAGCTGCTAGCAGACGAATAGGAAACGCACCCAAGCGGCTTACACTCCTAGCAATCAGTCTAACAGCATACAGTGAATCCCCCCCAAGAACGAGACGAGGCTCCGTGTTGAGGGTAAAGCAGTGGACAGCCTGAGCTGTGTGTTTATTGTTCTTATATAACATTGTTACACACCAGTACCACCCACAGGGTTTTGTAAAAACAACCAATAAACACGTACAATACAGTAAAACACTCCCACACAAAATCCTCCCCTCTGCCTGTGATACAATTACCTTACACAATGGGTTGATGTAATTATCACAGGCAGGAGAATACACAATGTCTTCTGTCCTGGAGACAACCGAGGAGTAATTCAATTATCTCTCAGGACAAAGGGAAATCGCCAATACACACGTGGAGACAATAGGACAGACATCACTACTCAAATATACAATGTCCCAACCCTTACAGTAAACATAGACATTTAACATATCCCCAGATGGATTGGATCTGAGCGCTCAATATCCAAACAGCGCTCAGATGCCACAAACAGTCAAATCGCCATGGGGTTTAAGTTTAGCATGGGCTGATGAGAGGGCCCATAATCCTGGGGCAAGAGGCTGGCAACCAGGCTTCACCACATGAATCTGAACATATTGCAATAATGGCTAAAAATGGGGGTCATACTAATGCCAGTCTGGAGTAAAAAGTCGCAAGACTCTGTTTTGCCATTTTTTTAAACACCCATGTGAAAATATTTTACACCGTCCTCATTACTGGGAGTGGTCGGGCCGTGCCATTGTCTTTGGCAAATTCAATAACATTTAGGCCTGCTTCCAGGCATAAATGATGTCAGAAATCTTCTCCAGTCGCCATAAATTAGGTGCATCCTCCAGCAGCACAGGGGGAATGAAAAGCATAAAACTCCAGCCTTTGATAAATAACCCCATTGTGTTCTATACAGTTTAACAGAAGGTGGCCTGTAGTAATACATGGTTAGTGACATACAGTAAAGTATTGCCATAGAGCACCCATTGAGTGAGTTTCCAAATAAATAATGCAATACAGAGTTCCTCAGTGGGCGACACATGCAGAAACTGTAACTAGGTGTTTTCTGCCTGCTTAGTAGCATTGGATGTCTTGGGCAAGCAAACAAGGATTTCTTCTTGCGTTGGAACTCGTGATTGGAGCAGCAAGTACCCAGGACATGTGTCTTACCCAAACTTAGATATGTGTTTTTGACACAATATAAAATAGTAATCATGAAAAAATAAAAATATAATAAAACATAATTGGAAGGTATTAAAAAATGATATGGTCATAGGAAATGCACTACCAAAATTCCCTCCATTTATCTTCAGAAGAGCACCAACAGTCATAAAATAAATTAGTGCATAGTAAATTTGTTTACATGGTGGGGCTTTTGCGGTGCATGCAAGAATAGGCCGCAGTGACAAAAAGTGGAAGAAAAAGGAAGATAGCATTTCTTCAACTGTGGGTGGAAAAAGTTTTAGGATTAAGGGAGAACTGTCGTGTGAAAGTATGGGGGTCATACATGTCCTGGAATTCCCCTTTGGATTCCACTATGTAGGAAGGACCCTCAGAAAACAAAAGATTAGAATACAGGAACACATCCACAATATAAGAAAAGGGAATCACAGCGTTTTGCCACACTTAGAAAGTGTCATGAAAAAACCCTAGGGGTTTCAAATTAACAAGGGGAGAGTTGATGAAAAAGTGGAAAAGTGGAGACCTAGTAAAAAAATATTAACAAAAAAGAGGCTGAATGGATTTATAATATTCAGACCTTGCAGCCGAGAGTTCTAAATAGAGAATGGGATATTAAATCAATCTGGATGTATTAGCAAAAGTAAACCACTGAGGCAACGGCCCGACAACGCCGTTTTATAGGTTAGGAGACTGGAGAAAGAGTTGAGAAGCTTGTTAAAGTGCATGATATCTTCACTAGACTGTAGAGGTACATAAGGAGAATATAGGTAGCATGGGAATCGAGTAGAGATTTCGAAATTTAAGGGAAGACTGTCTAGTGAGGGAAAGAAATCCTATTGGTACATATGATCGGGGACCCCATTCACAGACATGAGCAGAGGAATAGTATAGAAGAGGGAAGCCTCTAAATAGGTGGAGACTTTCCTCCATTTAAAGGGAAACTGTCATGTTTTCATAAAAAAATAAATTTTAGAATATGTTACTGCTGCAGCAGCATTATCCACAAAGCAATCTTTAGTTTCTTAACATACCACTGTTTTCCTTGAGTTCTCCCCTTAATTACGGCTTTTTAAACCCTTAACCGCCTCCGGACCGCCTAACGCAGGATTGCGTTCCGGAGGCGGTCGATTTGTTCCTCTTCGACGCATCATCTCGCGAGACTTCCTGTGAACGCGCGCACACAGGAGCGCGCGTTTACAGGATCAGGAGGTAAACGAGTGGATCTGCAGCCTGCCAGCGGAATACCTTGGGGTGTCTTCTTTCCAAAATGGGGTCACTCGTGGGGTATTTATACTGCCCTGGCATTTTAGGGGTCCTAAAGCATGAGAAGCAGTCTGGAATCCAAATGCGTAGAAAATGCCCTGTGAAATCGTAAAGATACTCTTTGGAATTTGGGCCCCTTTGCGCACCTAGGCTGTAAAAAAGTGTCACACATGTGGTATCGCCGTACTCAGGAGAAGTAGGGCAATGTGTTTTGGGGTGTCTTTTTAAATATACCCATGCTGGGTGAGAGAAATATCTCTGTAAAATGAAAACTTTGTATAAAAAAAAAATATGGGAAAAGTTGTCTTTTACAGAGAGATATTAATCTCACCCAGCATGGGTATATGTAAAAAGACACCCCAAAACACATTGCCCTACTTCTCCTGAGTACAGCGATACCACATGTGACACTTTTTTGCAGCCTAGGTGCGCAAAGGGGCCCAAATTCCAAAGCGTATCTTTACGATTTCACAGGGCATTTTTTACGCATTTGGATTCCAAACTACTTCTCATGCTTTAGGTCCCCTAAAATGCCAGGGCAGTATAAATACCCCACAAGTGACCTCATTTTGGAAAGAAGAAACCCCAAGGTATTCCGTGAGGGGTATGGTGAGTTCATGTAAAATTTTATTTTTTGTCACAAGTTAGTGGAATATGAGACTTTGTAAGAAAAAAATAAAAAATAAAAAATCATTTTCCGCTAACTTGTGACAAAAAATAAAAACTTCCATGAACTCACTGTGCCCGTCAGCGAATACCTTAGGGTGTCTACTTTCCGAAATATGGTCATTTGTGGGGTGTTTCTACTGTCTGGGCATTGTAGAACCTCAGGAAACATGACAGGTGCTCAGAAAGTCAGAGCTGCTTCAAAATGCGGAAATTCACATTTTTGTACCATAGTTTGTAAACGCTATAACATTTGCGCAAACCAATAAATATACACTTATTATATTTTTTTTATCAAAGACATGTAGAACAATAAATTTTGAGAAAAATTGATATAGAAATGTAGTTTTGTTTGAAAAATTTTACAACAGAAAGTGAAAAATGTCATTTTTTAGCAAAAATTTCGGTCAATTTCGTTTAATAACAAAAAAAGTTAAAATGTCAGCAGCAATGAAATACCACCAAATGAAAGCTCTATTAGTGAGAAGAAAAGGAGGTAAAATTAATTTGGGTGGTAAGTTGTATGACCGCGCAATAAACCGTGAAAGTAGTGTAGTGCAGAATTGTAAAAAGTGGTCTGGTCATTAAGGGGGTTTCAGCTAGGGGAGCTGAGGTGGTTAAGGACCGGGCTCATTTTCAGCTTAAGGACCAGGCCATTTTTTGCAAATCTGACTAGTGTCACTTTATGTGTGAATAACTTTAAAACGCTTTTACTTATCCAGGACATTCTGAGTTTCTTTTTTCGTCACATATTGTACTTCATGACACTGGTAAAATGGAGTCAAAAAAATGCATTTTTATTTATAAAAAAATACAAAATTTACCAAAAATGTAAAAAATTTGATAATTTCTATTT
Source organism: Bufo bufo (assembly GCF_905171765.1). Taxonomy (NCBI): domain Eukaryota; kingdom Metazoa; phylum Chordata; class Amphibia; order Anura; family Bufonidae; genus Bufo; species Bufo bufo. Next base: position 160,432,520 of record NC_053394.1, read on the forward strand.
TTCTACTTTTATAATAGCTAGTAATACCTCCAAAAAGTTATTTTACATTCCCCCATATGTCTACTTCATGTTTGGATAATTTTTAGAATGCCATTTTATTTTTTGGGGACATTACAAGGCTTAGAAGTTTAGAAGCAAATCTTGAAATTTTTCTGAAAATTTCTAAAACCCACTTTTTCAGGACCAGTTCAGATCTGAAGTCACTTTTTGAGGCTTACATTCAGTGGCTTTTTTTTATCGCCGCAGCGCTTGTGTAGTGAATGTGCAGGGATAAAAAAAAATTGTCACTGCGGCGGGGCGGGCGTGGGTGAACGCATGTGTGGGCGACCGATTGGGCAAACACTGTTTTGGGTGGAGGACGAGCTAAGGTGACACTAATACTATTATAGATCTGACTGATCTCTTACAGATACTATAAAAGCACCAATGCTGATTAGCGACAAGCTAATCAGCGAATCAGTGACTGCGGTGGGCTGGGCGCTAACTACCAAAGTTGCCTAAACTAATCTAAACCTAACAATTAATACTGGTGAAAAAAAAAGTAACAGTTTACACTGATCACTTTTCCCCTTTCACTAGTGATTGACAGGGGTGATCAAGGGGTTAATTGGGTGATTGGGGTGGGGGGGGGTGATCTGGGGCTAAATGTGTTGTGCTTGGTGTACTCAGTGATATGTGCTCTCTGCTGGGACCAACCAACAAAAAGGAGCCAGCAGAGAGCACAGAAGCCATTTAACACATATTTATTTGCGATGATCATTGGTTGGCCACGAACTTCTCCTGTAACTTTTACCGGCCCTCACTGCACGGGCTATGCGCGTAATCTTGCGCCTACAAAGAAACAAACCGACCACCCGCAGGACGCATCCCTGCATTAGGCGGTCGGGAGGAGGTTAAAGTGTAACTGCCATTCTATTTTTATTTATGTAATGTGTAGGGACAGTGATGCTGACCATTTTTGTAATATACTTTACTGAAATTGTACATTTTTATTAGAAAAATAGTGCATTTTGAGCCTCAGCAACGCTCCTGTCTTCTGTTTACATAAAAGTCAGTGGTAGCAAGTCTCCACAGTTACGTAAACAGAAGACAGGAGCGCTCACCCGAGCACAGTTGCCCCTTCAAACAGCTGATTGCCAGGGGTGCTTAGAGTTTGGACAGCCACCTATCTGATATTGATGACAGGTCATCTACAGTCATGTGAAAAATTAGGACACCCTTTGAAAGCATGTGGTTTTTTGTAACATTTTTAATAAATGGTTATTTCATCTCCGTTTCAACAATACAGAGAGATTAAAGTAATCCAACTAAACAAAGAAAACTGAAGAAAAGTCTTTTCAAGATCTTCTGTAAATGTCATTCTACAAAAATGCCTATTCTAACTGAGGAAAAAGATAGGACACCCTCACATGTATTCCCTCTTAAATTGGCTCAGATCTCACACCAGGTGCACATAATTAGTAGATCGTTACTCTGCATGTTGAATGAGGCTTGCCCTATTTAAACCTCAGACATTTAGTTTGGTGTGCTCCTGACTGTTGAAGTGAGAGTGAGCACCATGGTGAGAGCAAAAGAGCGGTCAGAGGACTTCAGAAAAAAGATTGTAGCAGCCTATGAGTCTGGGAAGGGATTTAAAAAGATCTCAAAAGATTTTGAAATCAGCCATTCCACTGTCCGGAAGATAGTCTACAAGTGGAGGGCTTTCAAAACAACTGCCAACATGCCCAGGACTGGTCGCCCCAGCAAGTTCACCCCAAGAGCAGACCGCAAGATGCTAAAAGAGGTCTCCAAAAACCCTAAAGTGTCATCTCGAGAACTACAGCAGGCTCTGGCTACTGTTGATGTAGAAGTACATGCCTCTACAATCAGAAAGAGACTGTACAAGTTTAACTTGCATGGGAGGTGTGCAAGGAGGAAACCTTTGCTTTCCAAGAGAAACATCGAGGCCAGACTGACATTTGCCAGAGATAAAGTTGACAAAGACCAGGACTTCTGGAATAATGTTCTTTGGACAGATGAGTCCAAAATTGAATTATTTTGACACAACAGCAGAGGACATGTTTGGCGTAAACCAAACACAGCATTCCAAGAAAAGAACCTCATACCAACTGTGAAGCATGGAGGTGGAAGTGTCATGGTTTGGGGCTGCTTTGCTGCAGCAGGACCTGGTCAGCTCACCATCATAGAATCCACGATGAATTCTACTGTGTATCAGAAGGTGCTTGAAGAACATGTGAGACCATCAGTTAGAAAATTAAAGCTGAAGCAGAACTGGACCATGCAACATGACAATGACCCAAAACATACTAGTAAATCAACCAAAGATTGGCTGAAAAAGAAGAAATGGAGAGTCCTGGAATGGCCAAGTCAAAGTCCAGATTTGAATCCCATTGAGATGCTGTGGGGTGACTTGAAAAGGGCTGTACGTGCAAGAAACCCCTTAAACATCTCACAGCTGAAAAAGTTCTGCATTGAGGAGTGGGGTAAAATTTCCTCAGACCGATGTCGAAGACTGGTAGATGGCTACAAGAACCGTCTAACTGCAGTTATTTCAGCCAAAGGAGGTAACACTCGCTATTAGGGGCAAGGGTGTCCTATCTTTTTCCTCAGTTAGAATAGGCATTTTTGTAGAATGACATTTACAGAAGATCTTGAAAAGACTTTTCTTCAGTTTTCTTTGTTTAGTTGGATTACTTTAATCTCTCTGTATTGTTGAAACGGAGATGAAATAACCATTTATTAAAAATGTTACAAAAAACCACATGCTTTCAAAAGGGTGTCCTAATTTTTTCACATGACTGTATATCACGAAAACATAACCCCTTTAAGTTGGACTAACCATACTCAATGCATTCTGCTCCAGTTCACCAGTCATTACATTCACACATAGAAAGTTTCATTCAATTCCAACAACTCCTTGATACGTTACTCTGGTTAACGAGTGTACATTAAGATCTACTAGACACATTTACTTGCAGACCTTTGGTTTATGTGTCCAAAGAAAATGACTCAACTTCTGCTTCCGATTAGTTGGCAGGCTGTGCATCACACCATAGTAATGTCAGTCTCCCACAACTCCCTCAAAACTTGTGTTACCTGCAGTGAAAGAAAGCAAGTACAGCTTCTGTGCATGCACAGATGAGCAGGTACACATGCTGCAATGAAGAGGGATACAAGGAGATGCATTGTAAAACAGTAGGTGCAGCTCTCCACCTGCGTGCCCACCGGTGATGCAGGTGGAAGTTCCCTACAGCAAATGCTTTTATAAAGTGCAAAGTGATTGGGGGGGGGGGGGGGGGAATTCACCAACTTTTTAATGACATTTTCTGAGATTACATTTAATGACCTATATCAGGGGTGGCCAACCTTACAGGCACAAAGAGCCAGAAAAAAAAATCGTATGACTGCCAGGAGCCACAAGTTTTCCGTTTACACAAATATGCGTGCACACGACAGTATTACTGCAATTGAGTTATCAAACATTTAAAAGTGCATTTAAACCACCTTTGCTACCTGTAATGTAGACAGCTTTAGTGAGACTTCTGGCAATCTTTGTTTTTCCCAATGTGTTTCAAGATTTCTCAGATGACCGCCCCCATGCTCAGATGACCGCCCCCATGCTCAGATGACCCCCCCCCCCATGCTCAGATGACCGCCCCCATGCTCAGACGACTGCCCATATGCTCAAACACACTTGGTGTGCTGGGCAGTGGCACCTGTGAAAAAGAAGTAGAGCAGCAGTGGCAGAGAGACTGAGGCAAGCAGCAGCCATTTCAGTCAGATTAGAGCCAAAGCTGCAGAGTGGCTGTAATCGGAGTAAAATGGCTGCTGCTGGCCTCAGTGAGTCTCTCTGCCACTGCTGCTCTGAGTGCCCACTGACCTGCTGTCCACCATTAACATTCATTAAAATTTACTATGTAGCTGGAAGCAGGTCCTCCTTGCTTTCTGTGCCACTTCTTGCCACCCCCATAGCCCCAGCCTGTGGTCTGATGAATCTGGCTGCTGGGCACTGTGGGCAGGCACTGAGAAGACTGGAGGCGGGCATTAGGTCACTCAGATAGTGGTGTGCGGGTGGGCACATCGGCGGCTGGTGGCGGGGTTAAGCACTGCAGCTTCGCCTTCTCTGCCGGAGGAGGGGGCGGAGCTGCAGTGAGTGACTGAGTCACGTGCCCGCTCTCGGCGCTCTGAGTCCTATCCACTCTTCCACCTCGTTCCAGCGCTTCAGAGTAATCGCTGGCCGCACCGCTCCCCTGCAAGCCGCAAATGAAGACTCAAGGAGCCGCATGCGGCTCGCAAGCCGCGGGTTGGCCACCCCTGACCTATATGTTTATGTGCATAAGATCTTCTTAATGAGCCAGTTATATTAGTGTGAAAACCCGCTTCAACACAAAGATATTTAATCAGCACGGAAAACTCCAGTCCTGTGGGCTGTTCCACGCGAGATATGGACGCAGGAGGACCAGCTCTTCACTTCGCTGGAAGACAAAGCCAGTGCTTGGTACTCATGTCACACTTTTAAATAACGCCTGCACACCCACCCCTCTTCTACTATGGCGCTCATCAAAATGCTAGTCTCCACCCTGGACAGGCGCAGTCTCTACATTAGTATGTCGGCTGTCCCCACTCCACACACCATTATCCTTCCACTATACTCCTTGTGGAAAGTGGTTTTCTTTATGTCTTCGCGACCCTTAGACAGACCTACATAGCACCGATAGGATCGCATAGCATTATATTGAATTATGATGTACTGTCTAACACTGACATAATGCTGTAGGTCAGGACGAGAGCCCTCAGACGCACACTGCAAGTTCAATGCACTGTACTCGCTCATGTGAAACCAGCCTAAGGGCCCATGCACATGTGTATTTTGCGGTCCGGAACAAAACCACACCCCGCGTTGGATCCGTATTTTTTGCAGATCCATTGTAAGAATGCCTGTCCTTGTCCGTTTTGCAGACATGTTTTTTTGCAGAACGGAATGCACACAAGTCATTTCAGGTTTTTTTGTGGACTTATTAAAATGAATGGTTCCACATAGACCTGTAAAAAAAAAACAGAATGAAAAATTAAATTAAATCTATATCTATATGTCCTTATACTCAGTTTCTGTGGGTGTAGATTTTTTGCAACTCTGGGTTTGCAGATGTAGCAAACGTGCGAGTCGTGTTGTGGCCCCATTCATTTCTACATGAGTACTGCTACACTGAATACTAACACATTCTAACAACCCATTGTAGGCAACCATACTGCAGATATGGCCCTCGGTAAAAAGGCGTTTGACACCCGATCTAAATCCATTCAGGGAAGATTAAAAAACATACATACCACCACCTTTCAAAATATTTTATTTTTCAACAATCCAGGAGAAACCAGTAATAACTATTCACAGCTTATATCTAGTAACAACCTACAGTAACATGGATTGTAAAACTATCAGAGGTGCCAATAAAATTCTCTTTAGGACACATGGAGAGTGGCAGTAGGCACATCTACGTACATTACTAGATTCTGACTTTACGGTTTTATTGTAGTCTGGATTCATAACCTTTTCCACTTTCCTCAATTCTCACTGCTTGCCATTGCCATTGATTGGTCTCTTCTTGTGGGCATCACTGGAGAGATATGCTTCAAGCTTGGGACGGCTACTAATGCGTTTGACATAGGCACAGAGGAGTGGGAAGCCTGAAAGGCAGTCTGGTGCCAGAACAAGATGGTTGTGCAGAAGATCCACCAGGTTGTAATCGGCAAAGGAAATCTACAAAGCAATAGGGAAATAATGCAGTTAGATATCACAACTTTAGGAGTCAACGACTTAATGGGTATTCCGGCCCAACCAGTTGCTCCGTTCATTTCAGGAGGGTACAGGCCCCCCACCCCCCTGCATTTCTTAATTGTTCAAGTCACCCTGAATTTATGGTCAGTTCGCAGAAAGGTCTATGAAGAGGGGAACCAGTATGGAGAACATAATACAAGTACTGAGCAGATTTACTGTCAGCTGGACTATTAAACAATGAATGGCCCTGATAAGTGAAGGAGGCATTTCTCTATCTCTAACATATACATTTCTCCTCCTCACTTGTACTATGGATTTATACAATGAGTTTCCATGGTAACAGACTACAAACAATCATCCTGCGGTCATACAGTTTCCCATGTGTCCCTTACTTGCTGCTAAAGTACTGGAGCAACAAAGTTGGTTGTGAAGGTGTGCACAGCTTTTAGATCTTTATGAACACGAGTATTCCTATGTGGACTTTCCATTTCTTGCAGGCTCTCTAACAGCAGCCTGTGTCAGTGACAGAATTACTTTTTTTTAAATCAATTTTCAGATCAATAGCCTGTCAATTAAATAGTCCTAGTATAACTAAAGCAAATCAATACTCACATGAGCTCCTACCACAAACCCCTTTCCCTCATTATTAGAGGCAAGCAGACGTTCAAAGTGACCAAGGTCAGTGGGCAGAGCCTTAACGTAATCATCTTTTCCATTCTCCTAAACAAAAAAGGAAACATGAATCTTCTGAAGAGGAAGACATTTCTCTGTCAGACTTCTGGGTGTCACTCACATAGTTCTGATAGATCATCTTCAAATACTTATGCCGAAGATCTTCCACTCCGTCATTAACCATGTCTATGAGGCTTGCCTCACGAGGATTTTTCCCATACAGATCTACAACCCAATCATAGTTCGGAATTAGTAAATATATGCAGAGGGATCCAAATGCTCAATACATGAAAGAATAAAAGAAGCTCTGACACCTGAGTTGCTCCTGATCCCCCCAGTCGTGTGGATTAAAACATCTGGCAACAGGGTGGGGGAAACAGCCAATAGCAGGCCATGACGGGGACTAGCCTCCCTAGAGTCACCAGGAGATGCAGCTGTGCGGGGGATCAGGAGCGGCGCAGGTGCTGGGGAGGTGGGCAAGTATAATCTATACGAGGGGCCTGGGCATAGGGGGGGGGCATATGTTAGACTTTGTATAACCCCTTTAAGTTGTAATACCATGATTCCTGGCAAGAAGGCGCAACATGGCATTGGACTGATACAGAGTGAAGTCTCCATCTTTAAATCCTGGAAGTTGGCCATACACCTACAAGGAGAAAAGACAAGGAACTGTAAGATAGTTTGACAGCACTGAATGTGTTAACTACAGCAAAATTCCTGGCATCGATGGGATCTGATTGATGCAGAAGACAACAAAAAAAAAACCTGTGTAAAGAGTACTGGTCAGGTCCCCACATCCACAGTGATGAAAGCGCTCCTTCCATGCATACAATCAATAGGGATGAACGTAGGGAAAATAGAGGAAACATGGGTACTGGAAGTGGAGCATCTAGGGCAGGGGACAGGAACCTTCAGCATGCCAGCTGTTGTGAAACTACAACTCCCAGCATGCTCCAATCATTTCTATGAGAGTTCTGAGAAGAGTAGAGGAAGCATGCATGCTGGGAGTTGTAGTTCCACAACAGCTGGAGTCTCCCTACTCCTGGTTTATAGTATAAGGACAGGAAGGAACACAGGAGAGGTGAGAATTGATGACCAAACCTAATGATAAGCAGGGTGTTCTAGTGGTGATAAATAAGGGCCTTAGACTGAGAACATACTATATTTATTTACATTTAAAAAAAATTACATAAAATTACTCAATTAACCACATTCTGGAACGTCCTTTCAGAGATGGCAGCTGCCGAGCGGGTGGCCTGCTGTCAGTGACAGCAGGACACCCCAGAGAGCAGGCAGGGACCATTCCTGTAGGTCCCTGCCTTCTAGATCACTGTATACACAGCACTCAACGAGTCCTGTCCAGGCCCGGTGGTGATGTGACTGTCAGGGGAGTGCAGGAGCTGACGGGTCTTCCACAGATCACGATCAGCCCTGCACTGAGGCCATGACGAACTTGGTCTATAGGGCAGGCAAATACCAGGTGGAACACCTTACCTTCCTTATGGTGGGGGTGATCAATGCATGGAACCAGTTTGTGGTGGTGAGGGGACAAAAAACACAAAACGTATGGTCCCCAGTTTTGCCCCTATGGAGAAACCCTAAACTCCCAGAATTGGCTTCTCTCTCAGACTGAGTTCTGGCTGCAGAGGGGGATTAAATACCTCACCCAATTGTATGATGAGGGGGTTTTAAGACTCTCAGCTCTACAGGCCGAATACAATATACCACGCTCATCCCTCTTTAGGTTTTTCCAACTGAGGCATGTATGCGAGTCTCAATTTGGGGTGGGCCCTTTGTGGCTGGAATATGGGGAGAGAAAATTGCCAGGCGAGTAGAACATGGTAAAATGGTCTCTGCCTTCTATGGGACACTAATATTCTATCAACCTTCGCCTATATCTAAAGCTTTCATCAAATGGAAAGAGGATATCACGAATTTAGACCTGCGGCAGGAGAGGGAATTAGCCTCTACATGGAGATCGGTGATTTGTGCGCGGGATCAGCCGATTCAGGCTAAGTGGATACAGAGTATATTTGACTCCTGTGCGTCTAGCTCGCATATACAAACTCCGATATCTGTACCAGATGTGGCATTGGCAAGGGAACGTTAATGCACATGATTTGGGAATGTCCAGTTATTGCAGACTTTTGGGAAGACGTGCACAGATCTCAATTCCAGACTGGGTCTCCCGGCAGTTATATCCCCAGAAGTTAGTCTACTGGGCCTTGTCAACGACATTATTCCTACCAAATACACTACAATCCTTTATAGGTTACCACTATTCTATGCTAGGAAGTCCATCCTGCTAAATTGGAAGCCTCCAAAGAGTCCCTCCTTATCCCACTGGACTCCACTCATCAATGCAACTTTACCCATGTACAAATTGACCTTTGAAGCTAGGGGTACACCAGACAGGTTTGAAAAGATTTGGGGCCTCTGGTTGAGTGCCAACTCTGTATCGGAATAACTCAGACACAACTCTGGTGTCTGCAGGTTGCTGCCCGAGTGAATGCGGTGTGAATGTCTGACAGCCTTCGATAGCGATTAATTATATCCAGGACAACTAGGATTAAGAGTTAACGGTGAAATGTACGGTTTCAACATCTTAATGCTACATAAAGCCTTCTCCTGACTGTCAGTTAAGGTAGATGAAAGTAATTGTCCTTTTTATTCTGTTTTGAATGTTATTGTTTTGTTGTTGTAAACTGGGGGGTATACTGAACTCCAGGTGGCAGCCCTACAATCTGCTCTATAGAAGCGGAGGCCCTCTTCCCAGGAAGTAGAGACTGATCTAGTAGAGTGAGCCCTGAACCCTGATGGCAGAACAGCTCCCTTGGATGAGTTTATGCCAAGTAAATAGCTTGCCTTATCCATCTAGCAATAGTCTGGGAAGATGCAGCAGAGCCCTTCTTAGCACCCTGAAAGGAAATCAACAAACGGGAAGAGGACCTCCAGGGCTGTGTGACCTGCAGATATTGAATGCAACATCTCCGCACATCTAAACAATGGAACTATCTCTTGGGAACGGTGAAAAGAGGAAGACACCTTTGGCAAAAGAAGGATCAGGAGAAATAACCACCCTAGCCAAGATTTTTAAGTAAGGCTGGTCAATGGAAAGAGCAGCAATCTCAATAAGGCCACTTTCACATGGGTGAGTTTTCAGCACAGGTGCAATGCCTGAGGTGAACGCATTGCACCCCCACTGAATCCGGACCCATTCACTTCAATGGGGCTGTTCAGATGAGCGGTGATAGTCACGCATCACTTGTGCATTGCGTGAAAATCGCAGCATGCTCTATATTCTG
>NC_053394.1:160442472-160544272 GCF_905171765.1 Bufo bufo
GCGGCCAGCGTTTTATCTGAACGCGTATTCAGCACGGCAGGGGGCGTCATTACTGACAAGCGCAGCCGCCTGTCCACAGCCAACGTGGACAAGCTGACCTTCATAAAGATGAACCAGGCATGGATCCCACAGGACCTGTCCCTCCCTTGTGCAGAGTAGTCCTTATTAACTGCCTAAAACATGTCTTGTTGTGCTACGGGCCACTTCTTTATTTGATACAAATTTTATGAAACCCACAGTTGAATGAAACTCTTCTCTGTCTGGGCGCCGGGGCCTAACCAGATGAAAGTGGCCGGTTAAACTAACGGGTGACATGAAGCCATAACCTCTGCCATGCTACCTCTGTCTTCTGTCTGGGTGCTGAGGCCTAAGTCAAATAAAGCGGTCTTCTGCTGTGCTGGGGGATATGAAGCTAATCTCTGACCTCTCTCCTCTGTCTGGGTCCAAAGGCCTAAATCACTGAAAGAGGCCTTCTCCTGTGGTGTGTGATATGATGCCAGAATATGTGCTGTGGGGCCTCTCTCCTCTTCCTGGGTGCAGGGGTCAAATAAACTAAATTGTGGCCTACTCCTGTGGTGGTTGATATGATGCCTGATTCTCTGATGTGGAACCTCTCTCCTCTGTTTGGGTGAAGGGGTTAAAGTAACTAAATGGTGGCTTCTCCTGTGGTGGCTGATATGATGCCAGAATATGTGCTGTGGGGCCTCTCTCCTCTTCCTGTGTGCAGGGGTCAAAGTAACTCAATCGTGGCTTCTCCTGTGGTGGCTGATATGATGCCAGAATATGTGCTGTGGGGCCTCTCTCCTCTTCCTGGGTGCAGGGGTCAAAGTAACTCAATCGTGGCTTCTCCTGTGGTGGCTGATATGATGCCAGAATATGTGCTGTGGTGCCTCTCTCCTCTTCCTGGGTGAAGGGGTCAAAGTAACTAAATGGTGGCTTCTCCTGTGGTGGCTGATATGATGCCAGAATATGTGCTGTGGTGCCTCTCTCCTCTTCCTGGGTGCAGGGGTCAAAGTAACTAAATGGTGGCTTCTCCTGTGGTGGCTGATATGATGCCAGAATATGTGCTGTGGTGCCTCTCTCCTCTTCCTGGGTGCAGGGGTCAAAGTAACTAAATGGTGGCTTCTCTTGTGGTGGCTGATATGATGCCAGAATATGTGCTGTGGGGCCTCTCTCCTCTTCCTGGGTGCAGGGGTCAAAGTAACTCAATGGTGGCTTCTCCTGTGGTGGTTAGTATGATGCCAGAATATGTGCTGTGGGGCCTCTCTCCTCTTCCTGGGTGCAGGGGTCAAAGTAACTCAATCGTGGCTTCTCCTGTGGTGGCTGATATGATGCCAGAATATGTGCTGTGGTGCCTCTCTCCTCTTCCTGGGTGCAGGGGTCAAAGTAACTAAATGGTGGCTTCTCCTGTGGTGGCTGATATGATGCCAGAATATGTGCTGTGGGGCCTCTCTCCTCTTCCTGGGTGCAGGGGTCAAAGTAACTCAATGGTGGCTTCTCCTGTGGTGGTTAGTATGATGCCAGAATATGTGCTGTGGGGCCTCTCTCCTCTTCCTGGGTGCAGGGGTCAAAGTAACTCAATCGTGGCTTCTCCTGTGGTGGCTGATATGATGCCAGAATATGTGCTGTGGTGCCTCTCTCCTCTTCCTGGGTGGAGGGGTCAAAGTAACTAAATGGTGGCTTCTCCTGTGGTGGCTGATATGATGCCAGAATATGTGCTGTGGTGCCTCTCTCCTCTTCCTGGGTGCAGGGGTCAAAGTAACTAAATGGTGGCTTCTCCTGTGGTGGCTGATATGATGCCAGAATATGTGCTGTGGTGCCTCTCTCCTCTTCCTGGGTGCGGGGGTCAAAGTAACTCAATGGTGGCTTCTCCTGTGGTGGCTGATATGATGCCAGAATATGTGCTGTGGTGCCTCTCTCCTCTTCCTGGGTGCAGGGGTCAAAGTAACTAAATGGTGGCTTCTCCTGTGGTGGCTGATATGATGCCAGAATATGTGCTGTGGTGCCTCTCTCCTCTTCCTGGGTGCAGGGGTCAAAGTAACTAAATGGTGGCTTCTCCTGTGGTGGCTGATATGATGCCAGAATATGTGCTGTGGTGCCTCTCTCCTCTTCCTGGGTGCAGGGGTCAAAGTAACTAAATGGTGGCTTCTCCTGTGGTGGCTGATATGATGCCAGAATATGTGCTATGGGGCCTCTCTCCTCTTCCTGGGTGCAGGGGTCAAAGTAACTCAATGGTGGCTTCTCCTGTGGTGGTTAGTATAATGCCAGAATATGTGCTGTGGGGCCTCTCTCCTCTTCCTGGGTGCAGGGGTCAAAGTAACTCAATCGTGGCTTCTCCTGTGGTGGCTGATATGATGCCAGAATATGTGCTGTGGTGCCTCTCTCCTCTTCCTGGGTGCAGGGGTCAAAGTAACTAAATGGTGGCTTCTCCTGTGGTGGCTGATATGATGCCAGAATATGTGCTGTGGGGCCTCTCTCCTCTTCCTGGGTGCAGGGGTCAAAGTAACTCAATGGTGGCTTCTCCTGTGGTGGTTAGTATGATGCCAGAATATGTGCTGTGGGGCCTCTCTCCTCTTCCTGGGTGCAGGGGTCAAAGTAACTCAATCGTGGCTTCTCCTGTGGTGGCTGATATGATGCCAGAATATGTGCTGTGGTGCCTCTCTCCTCTTCCTGGGTGCAGGGGTCAAAGTAACTAAATGGTGGCTTCTCCTGTGGTGGCTGATATGATGCCAGAATATGTGCTGTGGTGCCTCTCTCCTCTTCCTGGGTGCAGGGGTCAAAGTAACTAAATGGTGGCTTCTCCTGTGGTGGCTGATATGATGCCAGAATATGTGCTGTGGTGCCTCTCTCCTCTTCCTGGGTGCGGGGGTCAAAGTAACTCAATGGTGGCTTCTCCTGTGGTGGCTGATATGATGCCAGAATATGTGCTGTGGGGCCTCTCTCCTCTTCCTGGGTGCAGGGGTCAAAGTAACTCAATGGTGGCTTCTCCTGTGCTGATTGATATAAAGCTGATGGTTGTGCCATCTGACATGGTTGCCAGGGTCTGATTCAATAGGGGCCTACTCCTGTGGTGGGTGATCTAAATGCCTGATTCTCTGCTGTGAAACCTCTCTCCTCCGTCTGGGTGTAGGGGTCAAAGTCTTTCAAAGTCGCCTTCTCCTGTGCTGATTGATATGAAGCTGATGGTTGTGCCATCTGACATGGTTGCCGGGGTCCCATTAAATTGTGGCCTACTCCTGTGGTGGCTGATATGATGCCAGAATATGTGCTGTGGGGCCTCTCTCCTCTTCCTGGGTGCAGGGGTCAAATAAACTAAATTGTGGCCTACTCCTGTGGTGGTTGATATGATGCCTGATTCTCTGATGTGGAACCTCTCTCCTCTGTTTGGGTGAAGGGGTCAAAGTAACTAAATGGTGGCTTCTCCTGTGGTGGCTGATATGATGCCAGAATATGTGCTGTGGTGCCTCTCTCCTCTTCCTGGGTGCGGGGGTCAAAGTAACTCAATGGTGGCTTCTCCTGTGGTGGCTGATATGATGCCAGAATATGTGCTGTGGTGCCTCTCTCCTCTTCCTGGGTGCGGGGGTCAAAGTAACTCAATGGTGGCTTCTCCTGTGGTGGCTGATATGATGCCAGAATATGTGCTGTGGTGCCTCTCTCCTCTTCCTGGGTGCAGGGGTCAAAGTAACTAAATGGTGGCTTCTCCTGTGGTGGTTGATATGATGCCTGATTCTCTGCTGTGAAACCTCTCTCCTCCATCTGGGTGTAGGGGTCAAAGTCTTTCAAAGTCGCCTTCTCCTGTGCTGATTGATATAAAGCTGATGGTTGTGCCATCTGACATGGTTGCCAGGGTCTGATTCAATGGGGGCCTACTCCTGTGGTGGGTGATCTAAATGCCTGATTCTCTGCTGTGAAACCTCTCTCCTCCGTCTGGGTGTAGGGGGTCAAAGTCTTTCAAAGTCGCCTTCTCCTGTGCTGATTGATATGAAGCTGATGGTTGTGCCATCTGACATGGTTGCCGGGGTCCCATTAAATTGGGGCCTACTCCTGTGGTGGGTGATCTAAATGCCTGATTCTCTGCTTTGAAACCTCTCTCCTCCGTCCGGGTGTAGGGGTCAAAGTCTGTCAAAGTCGCCTTCTCCTGTGCTGATTGATATAAAGCTTATGCTTGTGCCATCTGACATGGTTGCCGGGGTCTGATTCAATGGTGGCCTACTCCTGTGGTGGGTGATCTAAATGCCTGATTCTCTGCTGTGTAACCTCTCTCCTCCGTCTGGGTGTAGGGGTCAAAGTAACTAAATGGTGGCCTACTCCTGTGGTGGGTGATATGATGCCTGGTTCTCTGCTGTGGGACCTCTCTCCTTTGTCTGGGTGCTGTGGTCAAAATAATAGTAAGTGACCTTCTCCATTGGTGGGTGACTTGAAGCCTGATTCTGTGCTATGGGACCTCACTCCAATTAATATTGTTTAATTTTTATTTATTTTATGTTAACTCATCATTTCCCTATCTACATTTGTTTGCAGGGGATTTAACTACATTTTGCTGCCTTTTGCAGCCCTCTAGCCCTTTCCGGGTGTGTTTTACAGCCTTTTTAGTGCCCAAAAGTTCGGGTCCCCATTGACTTCTATGGGGTTCGGGTTCGGGATGAAGTTCGGGTCGAGTTCGGATCCCGAACCCGAACATTTTTCGAAAGTTCGGCCGAACGCGTCGAACCCGAACATCCAGGTGTTCGCTCAACTCTACACATGTGGTATCTCCGTATTCAGCAGAAGTTGGGGAATATGTTTTGGGGTGTCATTTTACATATACCCATGCTGGGTGAGATAAATATCTTGGTCAAATGCCAACTTTGTATAAAAAAAATGGGAAAAGTTGTCTTTTGCCAAGATATTTCTCTCACCCAGCATGGGTATATGTAAAATGACACCCCAAAACACATTCCCCACCTTCTCCTGAGTACGGAGATACCAGATGTGTGACACTTTTTTGCAGCCTAGGTGGGCAAAGGGGCCCACATTCCAAAGAGCACCTTTCGGATTTCACAGGTCATTTACCTACTTACCACACATTAGGGCCCCTGGAAAATGCCAGGGCAGTATAACTACCCCACAAGTGACCCCATTTTGGAAAGAAGACACCCCAAGGTATTCCGTGAGGGGCATGGCAAGTTCCTAGAATTTTTTATTTTTTGTCACAAGTTAGTGGAAAATGATGATTTTTTTTTTCATACAAAGTCTCCTATTCCACTAACTTGTGACAAAATTTTTTTTTTTCCATGAACTCACTATGCCCATCAGCGAATACCTTGGGGTCTCTTCTTTCCAAAATGGGGTCACTTGTGGGGTAGTTATACTGCCCTGGCATTCTAGGGGCCCAAATGTGTGGTAAGGAGTTTGAAATCAAATTCTGTAAAAAATGACCTGTGAAATCCGAAAGGTGCTCTTTGGAATATGGGCCCCTTTGCCCACCTAGGCTGCAAAAAAGTGTCACACATCTGGTATCTCCGTACTCAGGAGAAGGTGGGGAATGTGTTTTGGGGTGTCATTTTATATATACCCATGCTGGGTGAGAGAAATATCTTGGCAAAAGACAACTTTTCCCATTTTTTTATACAAAGTTGTCATTTGACCAAGATATTTATCTCACCCAGCATGGGTATATGTAAAAAGACACCCCAAAACACATTCCTCAACTTCTCCTGAGTACGGGGATACCAGATGTGTGACACTTTTTTGCAGCCTAGGTGGGCAAAGGGGCCCATATTCCAAAGAGCACCTTTCGGATTTCACAGGTCATTTTTTACAGAATTTGATTTCAAACTCCTTACCACACATTTGGGCCCCTAGAATGCCAGGGCAGTATAACTACCCCACAAGTGACCCCATTTTGGAAAGAAGAGACCCCAAGGTATTCACTGATGGGCATAGTGAGTTCATGGAAGTTTTTATTTTTTGTCACAAGTTTGTGGAATATGAGACTTTGTATGAAAAAAAAAAAAAAAAAAAATCATCATTTTCCACTAACTTGTGACAAAAAATAAAAAATTCTAGGAACTCGCCATGCCCCTCACGGAATACCTTGGGGTGTCTTCTTTCCAAAATGGGGTCACTTGTGGGGTAGTTATACTGCCCTGGCATTCTAGGGGCCCAAATGTGTGGTAAGGAGTTTGAAATCAAATTCTGTAAAAAATGACCTGTGAAATCCGAAAGGTGCTCTTTGGAATATGGGCCCCTTTGCCCACCTAGGCTGCAAAAAAGTGTCACACATCTGGTATCTCCGTACTCAGGAGAAGGTGGGGAATGTGTTTTGGGGTGTCATTTTATATATACCCATGCTGGGTGAGAGAAATATCTTGGCAAATGACAACTTTTCCCATTTTTTTATACAAAGTTGTCATTTGACCAAGATATTTATCTCACCCAGCATGGGTATATGTAAAAAGACACCCCAAAACACATTCCTCAACTTCTCCTGAGTACGGGGATACCAGATGTGTGACACTTTTTTGCAGCCTAGGTGGGCAAAGGGGCCCATATTCCAAAGAGCACCTTTCGGATTTCACAGGTCATTTTTTACAGAATTTGATTTCAAACTCCTTACCACACATTTGGGCCCCTAGAATGCCAGGGCAGTATAACTACCCCACAAGTGACCCCATTTTGGAAAGAAGAGACCCCAAGGTATTCACTGATGGGCATAGTGAGTTCATGGAAGTTTTTATTTTTTGTCACAAGTTAGTGGAATATGAGACTTTGTATGAAAAAAAAAAAAAAAAAAAATCATCATTTTCCACTAACTTGTGACAAAAAATAAAAAATTCTAGGAACTCGCCATGCCCCTCACGGAATACCTTGGGGTGTCTTCTTTCCAAAATGGGGTCACTTGTGGGGTAGTTATACTGCCCTGGCATTCTAGGGGCCCAAATGTGTGGTAAGGAGTTTGAAATCAAATTCTGTAAAAAATGACCTGTGAAATCCGAAAGGTGCTCTTTGGAATATGGGCCCCTTTGCCCACCTAGGCTGCAAAAAAGTGTCACACATCTGGTATCTCCGTACTCAGGAGAAGGTGGGGAATGTGTTTTGGGGTGTCATTTTATATATACCCATGCTGGGTGAGATAAATATCTTGGTCAAATGACAACTTTGTATAAAAAAATGGGAAAAGTTGTCTTTTGCCAAGATATTTCTCTCACCCAGCATGGGTATATATAAAATGACACCCCAAAACACATTCCCCACCTTCTCCTGAGTACGGAGATACCAGATGTGTGACACTTTTTTGCAGCCTAGGTGGGCAAAGGGGCCCATATTCCAAAGAGCACCTTTCGGATTTCACAGGTCATTTTTTACAGAATTTGATTTCAAACTCCTTACCACACATTTGGGCCCCTAGAATGCCAGGGCAGTATAACTACCCCACAAGTGACCCCATTTTGGAAAGAAGAGACCCCAAGGTATTCGCTGATGGGCATAGTGAGTTCATAGAACTTTTTATTTTTTGTCACAAGTTAGTGGAATATGAGACTTTGTAAGAAAAAAATAAATAAAAAAAAAATCATCATTTTCCGCTAACTTGTGACAAAAAATAAAAAGTTCTATGAACTCACTATGCCCATCAGTGAATACCTTAGGGTGTCTACTTTCAGAAATGGGGTCATTTGTGGGGTGTTTGTACTGTCTGGGCATTGTAGAACCTCAGGAAACATGACAGGTGCTCAGAAAGTCAGAGCTGCTTCAAAAAGCGGAAATTCACATTTTTGTACCATAGTTTGTAAACGCTATAACTTTTACCCAAACCATTTTTTTTTTACCCAAACATTTTTTTTTTATCAAAGACATGTAGAACTATAAATTTAGAGCAAAATTTATATATGGATCTCGTTTTTTTTTGCAAAATTTTACAACTGAAAGTGAAAAATGTCATTTTTTTGCAAAAAAATCGTTAAATTTAGATTAATAACAAAAAAAGTAAAAATGTCAGCAGCAATGAAATACCACCAAATGAAAGCTCTATTAGTGAGAAGAAAAGGAGGTAAAATTCATTTGGGTGGTAAGTTGCATGACCGAGCAATAAACGGTGAAAGTAGTGTAGGTCAGAAGTGTAAAAAGTGGCCTGGTCTTTCAGGGTGTTTAAGCACTGGGGGCTGAGGTGGTTAAAGATGGCCCTGCTGGCCACCAATGATTATTCAAGAGGAGGCGGGTGGGGGATCGCGAATCCGCCTCCCGCAATGTCCGCAACCCCCCCTGCACTACCCGCCGTCATAAAATCACTCAGGGGTGCAGGGCGGGTGAAAATCTATATTTTGGCCATGTTAAAGTTTCTGATCCCCGCGGTCAGGGACCGCGGGGATCAGAAACTGCAGAAAGTGCAGCAAACCGCAGGTCTGAATTAACCTGCGGTTTGCTGCGATCGCCGACACGGGAGGAGGGGGGGGGTTCACGGGACCCCCCCGCGCATTTAGCCAAGGTGCCTGCTCAATGATTTGAGCAGGCACCTTGTTCCGATCACCGCCAGCCGGGCAGCAGTGATCGGAACAACACATGACTTACCGGTACGTCATGTGTCCTTAAGGACTCGGGAAACATGCCGTACCGGTACGTCATGTGCCCTTAAGGGGTTAACTATGAAGTCAGCCACAGTGGTCCCAAGTATTAACCATTTCTTGACTGACTGGAGACTCTACAATGTACTTGTCACTAGAAAGGCCCCTAATCACTATGGCATTTAACCACCTCAGCCCCCCTAGCTTAAACACCCTTAATGACCAGGCCACTTTTTACACTTCTGACCTACACTACTTTCACCGTTTATTGCTCGGTCATGCAACTTACCACCCAAATGAATTTTACCCTTTTTTTCTTCTCACTAATAGAGCTTTCATTTGGTGGTATTTCATTGCTGCTGACATTTTTACTTTTTTTGTTATTAATCGAAAATTAACGTTTTTTTTGCAAAAAAATGAAATTTTTCACTTTCAGTTGTAAGATTTTGCAAAAAAAAACGACATCCATATATTAATTTTTCTCTAAATTTATTGTTCTACATGTCTTTGATAAAAAAAAAAGTTTGGGTAAAAAAAAAAAGGTTTGGATAAAAGTTATAGCGTTTACAAACTATGGTACAAAAATGTGAATTTCGGCTTTTTGAAGCAGCTCTGACTTTCTGAGCACCTGTCATGTTTCCTGAGGTTCTACAATGCCCAGACAGTAGAAAAACTCCACAAATGACCCCATTTCGGAAAGTAGACACCCTAAGGTATTCGCTGATGGGCATAGTGAGTTCATAGAACTTTTTATTTTTTGTCACAAGTTAGCGGAAAATGATGATTTTTTATTTTATTAAATTTTTTCTTACAAAGTCTCATATTCCACTAACTTGTGACAAAAAATAAAAACTTCCATGAACTCACTATGCCCGTCACGAAATACCTTGGGGTGTCTTCTTTCCAAAATGGGGTCACTTGTGGGGTAGTTATACTGCCCTGGCATTTTAGGGGCCCAAATGCGTGCAAAGTACCGTATATACTCGAGTATAAGCCGACCCAAATACACTGCGTGCAGAATTATTAGGCAAATTAGTATTTTGACCACATCATCCTCTTCATGCATGTTGTCTTACTCCAAGCTGTATAGGCTCGAAAGCCTACTACCAATTAAGCATATTAGGTGATGTGCATCTCTGTAATGAGAAGGGGTGTGGTCTAATGACATCAACACCCTATATCAGGTGTGCATAATTATTAGGCAACTTCCTTTCCTTTGGCAAAATGGTTCAAAAGAAGGACTTGACAGGCTCAGAAAAGTCAAAAATAGTGAGATATCTTGCAGAGGGATGCAGCACTCTTAAAATTGCAAAGCTTCTGAAGCGTGATCATCGAACAATCAAGCGTTTCATTCAAAATAGTCAACAGGGTCGCAAGAAGCGTGTGGAAAAACCAAGGCGCAAAATAACTGCCCATGAACTGAGAAAAGTCAAGCGTGCAGCTGCCAAGATGCCACTTGCCACCAGTTTGGCCATATTTCAGAGCTGCAACATCACTGGAGTGCCCAAAAGCACAAGGTGTGCAATACTCAGAGACATGGCCAAGGTAAGAAAGGCTGAAAGACGACCACCACTGAACAAGACACACAAGCTGAAACGTCAAGACTGGGCCAAGAAATATCTCAAGACTGATTTTTCTAAGGTTTTATGGACTGATGAAATGAGAGTGAGTCTTGATGGGCCAGATGGATGGGCCCGTGGCTGGATTGGTAAAGGGCAGAGAGCTCCAGTCTGACTCAGACGCCAGCAAGGTGGAGGTGGAGTACTGGTTTGGGCTGGTATCATCAAAGATGAGCTTGTGGGGCCTTTTCGGGTTGAGGATGGAGTCAAGCTCAACTCCCAGTCCTACTGCCAGTTTCTGGAAGACACCTTCTTCAAGCAGTGGTACAGGAAGAAGTCTAAAACAAAGTAAGATATCAAAATAAATAATCCAGGGCTTTACTCATTATCTCCTGGGGGGCCCCGTGGGCCCCCCTGACTTAGGGGCCCGGTCGCAATTGCGACCACTGCGACCACTATAGCTACGCCACTGTTGGTCTGTATTATGGCAATGTAAGTTGCCATAATACAGACCTAGACTCGAGTATAAGACGAGGGGGCTTTTTGAGCACAAAAATATGTGCCAAAAAAACTCGTCTTATACTCGAGTATATACGGTACTTAATTGGGGAGTTTTTTTTTTTACATGTGAAACTTTTTTTTATTAAAACACTTTATTTTTAAATTTTTACACTTTGCGTTTCCCATAAGGTCATACAAGACCTCTCGGGGACATTTAACTTCAATTATTAATTTTTTTTTTCACTATTGATTTCTCCTTTAACTGGGACTCACATAGTATTCCCAGTTACAGGGGAAATACAGGGAGTGCAGAATTATTAGGCAAATGAGTATTTTGACCACATCATCCTCTTTATGCATGTTGTCTTACTCCAAGCTGTATAGGCTCGAAAGCCTACTACCAATTAAGCATATTAGGTGATGTGCATCTCTGTAATGAGAAGGGGTGTGGTCTAATGACATCAACACCCTATATTAGGTGTGCATAATTATTAGGCAACTTCCTTTCCTTTGGCAAAATGGGTCAAAAGAAGGACTTGACAGGCTCAGAAAAGTCAAAAATAGTGAGATATCTTGCAGAGGGATGCAGCACTCTTAAAATTGCAAAGCTTCTGAAGCGTGATCATCGAACAATCAAGCGTTTCATTCAAAATAGTCAACAGGGTCGCAAGAAGCGTGTGGAAAAACCAAGGCGCAAAATAACTGCCCATGAACTGAGAAAAGTCAAGCGTGCAGCTGCCAAGATGCCACTTGCCACCATTTTGGCCATATTTCAGAGCTGCAACATCACTGGAGTGCCCAAAAGGACAAGGTGTGCAATACTCAGAGACATGGCCAAGGTAAGAAAGGCTGAAAGACGACCACCACTGAACAAGACACACAAGCTGAAACGTCAAGACTGGGCCAAGAAATATCTCAAGACTGATTTTTCTAAGGTTTTATGGACTGATGAAATGAGAGTGAGTCTTGATGGGCCAGATGGATGGGCCCGTGGCTGGATTGGTAAAGGGCAGAGAGCTCCAGTCCGACTCAGACGCCAGCAAGGTGGAGGTGGAGTACTGGTTTGGGCTGGTATCATCAAAGATGAGCTTGTGGGGCCTTTTCGGGTTGAGGATGGAGTCAAGCTCAACTCCCAGTCCTACTGCCAGTTTCTGGAAGACACCTTCTTCAAGCAGTGGTACAGGAAGAAGTCTGCATCCTTCAAGAAAAACATGATTTTCATGCAGGACAATGCTCCATCACACACGTCCAAGTACTCCACAGCGTGGCTGGCAAGAAAGGGTATAAAAGAAGAAAATCTAATGACATGGCCTCCTTGTTCACCTGATCTGAACCCCATTGAGAACCTGTGGCCCAACATCAAATGTGAGATTTACAAGTAGGGAAAACAGTACACCTCTCTGAACAGTGTCTGGGAGGCTGTGGTTGCTGCTGCACGCAATGTTGATGGTGAACAGATCAAAACACTGACAGAATCCATGGATGGCAGGCTTTTGAGTATCCTTGCAAAGAAAGGTGGCTATATTGGTCACTGATTTGTTTTTGTTTTGTTTTTGAATGTCAGAAATGTATATTTGTGAATGTTGAGATGTTATATTGGTTTCACTGGTAAAAATAAATAATTGAAATGGGTATATATTAGTTTTTTGTTAAGTTGCCTAATAATTATGCACAGTAATAGTCACCTGCACACACAGATATCCCCCTAAAATAGCTAAAACTAAAAACAAACTAAAAACTACTTCCAAAAATATTCAGCTTTGATATTAATGAGTTTTTTGGGTTCATTGAGAACATGGTTGTTGTTCAATAATAAAATTAATCCTCAAAAATACAACTTGCCTAATAATTCTGCACTCCCTGTACACCTCTCGGAGAGGCTGTGAGGCAAGGTAACAAGATTTTTGGTTGCTCTATATTACACTTTTTGTGAGGCAAGGTAACAAGAAATAGCTGATTTGGCACCGTTTTTATTTTATTTACAACATTCATCTGACAGGTTAGATCATGCGGTATTTCTATAGAGCAGGTTGTCACGGACGCGACAATACCAAATATCACTACTTTTTTTGGTTATTTGTTTCAGTTTTACATAACAAAGCATAAAAAAAAAAATAATGATTCTTTAGTGTCTCCCCATTTTGAAAGCCATAGTTTTATTTATTTTTTGGGCGACTGTCTTGTGTAGGGGCTCATTTTATTCGGGATGAGATTATGGTTTGATTGGCACTATTTTGGGGTGCATATGACTTTTTGATCGCTTGCTATCACACTTTTTGTGATGTAAGGTGACAAAAAATGGCTTTTTTTCACCGTTTTTATTTTTTTATTACGGACGCGGCGATACCTAATATGTCTACATTTTTTTATTTATGTAAGTTTTACACAATGATTTCATTTTTTTTTTTTTTAAATCATGTTTTAGTGTCTCCATAGTCTGAGAGCCATAGTTTTTTCAGTTTTTGGGTGATAATCTTAGGTAGGGTATGATGTTTTGCAGGGTGAGATGACGGTTTGATTGGCACTATTTTGGGGTGCGTATGACTTTTTTTATCGCTTGCTATTACACTTTTTGTGATGTAAGGTGACAAAAAATGGCTTTTTTTTCACCGTTTTTATTTTTTTATTACGGACGCAGCGATACCTAATATGTCTACATTTTTTTATTTATGTAAGTTTTACACAATGATTTCATTTTTGAAAAAAAAAAAATCATGTTTTAGTGTCTCCATAGTCTGAGAGCCCTAGTTTTTTCAGTTTTTGGGTGATTATCTTAGGTAGGGTATGATGTTTTGCAGGGTGAGATGACGGTTTGATTGGCACTATTTTGGGGTGCGTATGACTTTTTTATCGCTTGCTATTACACTTTTTGTGATGTAAGGTGACAAAAAATGGCTTTTTTTACACCATATTTATTTTTAAAAAATTTACGGTGTTCACCTCAGGGATTAGATCATGTGATGTTTTTATTGAGCAAGTTCTTACGGACGCGGCAATACCTCATATATATACTTTTTTTATTTGCTTAAGTTTTAAATACGGCGAAAATGAACCAGTTTCTTAAGGAGTTAAAGGGGTTGTCCGCTTTTTTTTTTTTTGTATGAGTGCTGCCTTCTCTGATCTGTTTACCTGCTCATCACTGCAAATCCTACGGTGAGCAGGTGAACAGATCAGAGAGGGCAGCTCTCATATGAGCGCTGCCCTCTCTTCAAATAGCTGATCGTCGGGGGTGTCGGAGGACCACGGCTGATCTGACATTGATGACCTATCCGGAGGATAGATCATCAGTAGTATAAAGAGGACAACCTATTTAACAGTAGAACTGGAGGGAAGGTATTACACATCTCGCTACTGGCTGTGTAGGAGGAGCGGAGGAATCACCCTCTGTGCCCCTGCTCCTACACAGCAAGTGCAATGTGTGACAGTATCCTACTGGGGAGCGCCTGCAGCTGAGCTGTGATCATCGGAGGAACCAGGTGAGTATTTACTGTTAGATTTTCTTACCTCCTGTTAAGGGGGCACACGTTGACATAACTACTATGAAGGGGGCACCGCTGGGCATAACTACTCTGAGGGGGAATATTTGGGCATAACTACTCTGAGGTGGCACATCTTGGCATATCTACTGTGAAGGGGGCACATATCTTGGCATAACTACTATTAGGGAGCACATGGGGAATGGGTGTGTATAGTTATGCTTTGGGCAGAGTTAGAGGCGTGGCCTGGTATGAAACAAATTGCAGCGGAGCGCTACACGCGATGCACACGTTGTCCCTCTTTACAATTTTCTAAAGTTGGGAGGTATGCAGACATTACATCCGGACGGAAAACTCGCTCATGTAAAAAAGGCCTAATACGTCTATGCTGCCGAAAAAATAAAAAAAGGTAAGACTGTTGGAAAAAAACAAAAACCTCTCTGTCAAAGGCTACTTTCACACTTGCGTTCCTCAAAAGGGTTAAATGGGGTATTCCAGTTGTTAGACATTATCCATTCATCTCTATGGGAATTCCGGAGACAGTGGAGCGCTGTACCGGCTATCTCCGGAACTACCATAGAAGTGAATGGAGCCGCCACCAGCATGTGTGACCGGCCACTTCCTTAATTTCAGGGGGGCTGCAGGAGATACGGGGTCCCCAGCAGTAGGACCCCCACCGATCTGATAGTTATGCCCCAGCCTGTGGATAGGGGATAACTTCTAGCAAGCAGAATACCCCTTTAATGGCCCATAGCTATGTAGTGTATTCACATGAGCCGTATTTAAAGAGTTTTTGTCACAATTTTTTGAATAGTTTAAACAGCAGAAAAAAAACGCAGTGATTTTGTATTAAAAAAGAAAACGCGACAAAACTGTCTCATGTAAGCAAGACCTTGTTGCATGATTGATGGCGGCTGCAGGGGGGCACAGACCACTGCCCCGCCCTGGCTTGCTCTTACTAGGTGGGCAGCACAGCCTGGTTGCCCTCCTGCAGTGGGAGGAGCCGAGCCTGAGGCTGCCGCCGTGACTGACAGGATCCGCCGCGCAGGCGCAGTCTGCTTCCGCCTTCAGCTCCGCCCCCTCCGCCGCCTATAAAGCCTCCGCCTCACCTGGCTGCAGTTCTTCGGCTGTGACTCCTGTGCCTGAGGATTTCACCGCAAGACAACAGTAAGACGCCTCAGCGCTTGCATTGCACGATAGGCCCTGCTAGGCTCTTATCGCTGAGTCTGGGTGTTTACGGCTTATCAGAGGGAAGTGGAAGATGTCTGCTGTAGACTCCCTACACTTTTATGGACTAGAAACTAAGGATAAGTGCAGTAGTTTTCTGCGTCCCGTTTTCCATGGGTGACTTTGCATTGCTGTACAGGATGAGCTGTGTATACAGTGGTCACCGGCATCAGCTCCTGGAGTTTGTTTTACCACTGCAGGAGTTCCCCTTTAAGTGGGTGTGACGCCTATAGCAGCCACTTGTGCTGGGATCCCAGCCCTCCATTACACAGATGTAACCTAGAGGGGGCGCTGTGCTCCAGGCATGTGTCATGGTGGGCAGTCCAGAGGGTGCTGTGCCATTCACAATGGGAACCATAGGAGGGAAAATGCTTCCTCGGGAGAATATATCCCCCATATGGCTGTGTAGTATGAGACCCCTGCGCTCACTCAGCCCTGCTAGGCCAATGGCTGGGGCTATATGATGGCTTTATTTGTAGTTTTATGTAGAGCTTCCTTAGGTTACGTGCACATGACCGTTGTGTGTTTTGCGGTCCACAAAACACGGATGGCGTCTGTGCGTTCCACAATTTGTCGAATGGCACGGACAGCCATTAATATAACTTCCTATTCTTGTCTGCAAAACTGATAAGAATAGGACCGGTTATATACAATTTTTATTTATTTTTTGCGGACCACGGAACGGAGATGCGGACAGTAGGGGTAGGCGATATGCGATATACATTTGTGCCACGATATGGATTTTGTGCATATTACCTATATCGCTGGACCGTGATATCGCGCTCTCCGCGTGCACCATGTTCTCCTGAGCCGGCACAGTGGAGAAGGGGGGGGGGGGGGAGTGAGTCCCTCTCTCCCTCTCTCCCTCTCTCCCTCTCTCCCTCTCTCCCTACTGTGAGTGGCTGCTGCTGACCACCAATGAGAACAGAGTAGGAGGAAGAGGGGAGGGACTGTGGCCACTGCGCCACCAATGAATGTGCTGGCCATATCCCACAGGGTCCCCCCCTCCCTATCATTGGTGGCAGTGGGCAGTTCCGATCGGAGTCCCAGCAGTGTAATGCTGGGGATCCGATCGGTTACCATGGCAGCCAGGAGTCACGCTACTGAAGTCCTGGCTGCCATGGTATGTTAGTGAGCAGCATTATACTCACGTGCGCCGTGGCCGCCGGTCACTCCTTCTGTCTGTGCGGCGCATTGCTAATGCTTATAGCATTAGCAATGCGCCGTACAGACCTATGAGAAGGAGCGGCCACGGCGCTCGTGAGTATAATGCTGCTCACTAACATACCATCGCAGCCAGGACTTCAGTAGCGTGACTCCTGGCTGCCATGGTAACCGATCGGATCTCCGGCATTACACTGCTGGGACTCCGATCGGAACTGCCCACTGCCACCAATGATCGGGGGAGGGGGGGGACCCTGTGGTCATTGCCACCAATTATTAATACTGGGGAGGGAAGGGGGGTTTGAGTTACCAGAGGGGGCTGATAAGAGGGAGAGGCTGGGGGACACATGAGAGGCTGGCTGCCATGGTCAGCTCCCTGCTGTTGTGTGCACAAAGCACAGGGCAGCAGGGAGTGTAAAGTCCTATTCACCCTAATAGAGCTCTATTAGGGTGAATATGACAAGGGTTCTAGCCCTTAAGGAAGCTAATGGTGATTAAATAATAGTTTAAACACCCCCCCCCCCATATAGAAAACAATATATTGCGATATATATCGCATATTGCACATGCTTAAAATTATATAGCAATATGGAGTTTAGGCCATATCACCCACCCCTAGCGGACAGCACACGCAGTGCTGTCAGCATCTTTTGCTGCCCTATTGAAGTGAATTGTTCTGCATCCAAGCTGCAAAAACTGCTGCTCGCTGCGGACAGAAACGGTTGTGTGCATGAGGCCTTAGGAATGCTTTGAGGAGCACGCAGCTCTGTGCCCTCCTATGGACTGTAGTTGGCACTGGAAAGTTGGACGACAGTCTCTGGGCAGCAGACCTGTTTAGGTCCACATTTTTTTGACAATCAGATGCAGAACTATTTATTTCAATGGGGACGGTGCACTGTCCACAACAATATGTCCATTCCATGGCCTGCAAAAAATAGAACGTCCGATTTTCAGTTTTGTGGGAAAATAGGCATATGGTGGGACGTAGGTTGAAGGCAGGATGCCTCTGGATACGGCTGTGTGCATGGGGCCTAATACTGTGATGTAACGGGGGTCTTCTGGTCTCCTGCTGTGTGGTGCTGGGATGTACGCTCCTAACATCAGCAGGCATGACCTAAAAACCATATAATGTCTCACCCGTTACTTCAGCGCGCTTTGCTGCTGTACCTGACCGTCTGGCCAATCATTGTCCTTGGTGGTCTACAGCTGAGGACAGTGACTGGATCCAGGCACATCCTGGTACTCGGTGACATGCAGTGGGAGTACCAGAGAAGTGGCACAGAGAATGGCGCTGGAGTAAGGGGTTAATATAATTTTTTTATTTTTTTTAAAGACCTTGTAGGGGTTGTCCGAGATTTTTAGGCAACCCCTTTAAGGGGTTAAATTGCATTCAATAGAAGTCATATGGTTTCCAGTTGTACTCCTAAAGTCCCCCAGTACTTGCTTGTACAGTGCATCCGACAAGGAAGCTACATGTCAGCAGCCACTAGATGGCGCTCACGCTTTTGCTCATGGTCTGTGCAGAGGGGGTAACAGAGCTTCTGGCAAATCACCGCACGCTGTTCTCCATGGATGTCTCCCTCACAATGGCTGTTCTCCATCTTGGCTGCTTCTCCTACACACCTGCTCCCTGCAGTATCAGCGCTTTGGCAGTGAAGTGGTTAACTTTAGACAGCTGCCAGACTTGCTTATGAAAGTCATATGTTTTATTATGGGAAAACGTTAAACCCAGTGAAAGCTGCCATTTCAGAACTGCCAAGGGTGCAAAAAACATTAGGAAACTGCCTTACCGCCGATACGCCTTTTTACAGCGGTCATTAAAGGGTTTCTACCACCACATTTTGACCTAATTAGCTGTCAGACACTAGCGATCTGCTAGTGTCTGCTCTACCTAACCATGCTATTGTAATTCCTTTCTGTGCAGCGGTTACCCTAAAAAACGTAGTTTTATTGCTATGCTAATGAGCCTCTAGGTGCTATGGGGGCGTCTTTTCAGCACCTAGAGGCTCCGTCCACTCACTATTTCCGCCGCCCAGCGCGCTCCAGCCTGCTCCTCTAGATTGACAGACTACTTCTCTGCATCTCGGCCGAATTCTCGCGCCTGCGCTGTGTGCTTCTGTATTCGGCGCAGGCACAGTGACTGTCTCCCTGCGCCGGCATCTTCACTGCACTTGCGCCGAATACAGAAGCACACGGCGCAGGCGCGAGAATTCGGCCGAGATGCAGAGAAGTAGTCTGTCAATCTAGAGGAGAGGGGCTGGAGCGCGCTGGGCGGCGGAAATAGTGAGTGGACGGAGCCTCTAGGTGCTGAAAAGATGCCCCCATAGCACCTAGAGGCTCATCAGCATAGCAATAAAACTACGTTTTTTAGGGTAACCGCTGCACAGAAAGGAATTACAATAGCATGGTTAGGTAGAGCAGACACTAGCAGATCGCTAGTGTCTGACAGCTGATTAGGTCAAAATGTGGTGGTAGAAACCCTTTAAGATGTAAGTGCTGCATGGGTCTCCTGGACAGTGGAGAGCGGGAGTCCCGCCCGAATGGTGGAAGCGCTGATCCCGGCAGTTTAACCCTTTAGATGCTAGTTGATGGCAACCACAGCGTCTAAGTGGTTTCAGAGGAAGGGGACTCCCTCAGTCAGCCATCGGCACTGCCACGTATGAGTGTGGCATCCTAAAAAAAAGATAGAACATGTCCTATCCTTGTCCATAAAACAGACAAATTATATTATGGGCTGGATGTTGCGTTTTGCAAAATGCAGAACACACACGGCCGGTATCCGTGTTTTGCGGACCGCGAAAACTACAACGGCTGTGTGCATGACCCCTTAGGGATAACTTGTAACAACCGGCATATACAGAAGTCATGTAGCATTACCACCAATTAATACCGCCTGTCTCTCTTCTCGCTCTTTAGTGCCTGAATACACCATCATTTATTTTAATGTCAGAGGTAAGTAGAGGTTTTCTTTCTTAGAACCAAACCATTTAAAGCATTTTTACATTGATGGTCTACTACGGTCAGCTGCACCTACAAGGGCTGTTTCTCACGAGCGTATGCCGTGCGGGTAATCCGCTGTGTGCAAGACCGCCAAGCCCCGCACTGGACAGCAGACACGGAGCAGTAACATGATTGATAATGCTCCGTGCCCCTCTGATCTTTTTACTACAGAATGACGGTAAGATAAAGTTGTCACCGTGATTCTGTAGTAAAAAGGTCAGACACGGAGCATTATCAATCATGTTACTGCTCCGTGTCTCTGCTGTCCGGAGCGGGGCTTGGCGGTCTTCCACACAGCAGATTACCCGCGCGGCATCCGCTGGTGTGAAAGGGGCAGAATTCCTCAGAGCGACATCCAAACGCGTGTGTCTGGTACTGCAGCTTGGCCCTAGTCAGGATATCGGGCTGCTGTAAGGAAGAGGCTATAATAGAAGATGACTGGATTTTCATGGGATTATAGATCATACAAAACCCGCATCCAATCACCTTATCAATACAACTGAAATAAATAAATAAATAAGACACGTGGACACCTTATATGGTGGAAGATTTTGGCCACGACCAGCTTTATTAAAGAACAGCTTAAACCAAATTAACATTAAACCATGTACCAATATAACCTTTATAACCACAACGGTCCAGCCATAAGCTCGGACCATCCAGCTTAATACCATAGTTTAGACCAGCCATAAGCTCGGCCTAAATACCCAAATAACTAGTCCGCTCACCATTCCAGTGAGCGACTTTACCCCTCCTTCTAATAAAGCAGTCGTGACGATATAAAAAAAAAAAATTGGGCGGGCGGGTGCAGCTCCAGACTTGCGGTTTGGCTGACAGCTGGATCACTGACAGCCACCGCAATATATACATAGAGAGACCCCATCCCCATAAATCAACATCCAATGCCCTAACTGTTGCTGGGCATCAACAATTAATCTGCCCAGCAACCATCCTCTATAGGTGCCCTAACTAGCCAATCCCCCATCCTTGACCTCCCCCAGTAACACTGGCTAAATTTAGCCACCCTGGCCACCGCTTTCGGCAGGAAAATCTCCAGCCAAAACCTCACCTAATGACCTTGCCATGATCATAATCCCATGCGGATCCTTCCATATTAAATTCCAGGATCCTATCATGGGATTATAGATCATACAAAACCCGCATCCAATCACCTTATCAATACAACTGAAATAAATAAGACACATGGACACCTTATATGGTGGAAGATTTTGGCCACTACCAGCTTTATTAAAGAACAGCTTAAACAAAATAAACATTAAACCATGTACCAATATAACCTTTATAACCACATAACGGTCCAGCCATAAGCTCGGACCATCCAGCTTAATACCATAGTTTAGACCAGCCATAAGCTCGGCCTAAATACCTAAATAACTAGTCCGCTCACCATTCCAGTGAGCGACTTTACCCACCGGACCAGACCGACTAAGCAGGAGGCATGGGCCCCCCCCCCCCACCCATAGCTGCTTCTATCATAGCCTGAAAGCCCAAATTAAAAATGTCAAGACCAATGGCCGATAGATGAACACCATCAGAGAAATACAGGCCGGGCAAACCTCCCTCCAAGTCCACGTGTCGATAAGAGAAACCCCAAACCAAGGGCATAAATTTTGCCATGACTCTGTTGATGCGAATCCTAATCCTGTCCAGATATTTCAGATTTGCACAAGACAGCCATACTAGCCGCGGAACCATCTCTGAAAAAACTAAACGTGACACCGGAAACAAACGCTGCATCCGAACCAAAGTACGCTTCATGCTGAAAGCTAACTCCATGGTCCCCAGCTTCCCCACGTCATTGCCACCAGCATGAAGAATAATATCAGGGTCCGGATACAACGAACACATTTCCAAAATTACATCAATAATACCCTCCCAGCGCAGTCCTCTGACACCATTCCAATGGACTCTAACATCATCTGTAGACCAAGACAAGTTATCACCGTACGACCTTCCTGAAGCACTTCGCTGGGCCCAGTGAACGAAAGAATGGCCGACGATCCATACGGTGATGCCTTGGAAACCTGAGAAGACAAACATTAGAGGGCATCGGGAAACGGACGAACATACATCTTAAAGCGATTGGAGGACCATCTCCCAATCCTCTTAATCACAGAAGTGCCCAAACCGAATTGAGCTGCTGTGGATGCGGCCCCGATCCTAAAGGAATGTGATGTAAACCGAAAATCTTCCAAACCCAATACAGTAAGACATTTACACAAAACCCTCCGAAACTGGTACTGTGTTTAAAGGGGAAAAATCCTGATGAACAAAAAACAAAGAACCACCGACTGGTCTGCACTCCCAAAAACGCAATAGCATACTAACCGGGCAGAGATCACCTGACCCTACCCACCCGAATCCAAGAACCTTGTCCAGACTGATCCGTCTTAGTAGTAGGAAGGAAAAATAAAACATTGTTAGCATGAACGTGCACATTAGCTAGCAACAACCCTAAGCCAGACCTGCCGCTCTTTGGCAACAGCTCGCTTATCCTGAAAGCCCCAAAAAACATGCACAAAAATACTGTACAGTAGAAAAAAGCAGAGACTCATAATCACTGATACAAACCACAGCTGTAGCTTCACACAAAGCAACCAATAAATCATGGGAGATAGGACACCTGCTGTCCGAAGAACAATTACCTCTTATAACCCTTCAACATCTGCTTCACCATAAAAAATTCCATTAAAGGAACCCCCAGAATCCTAAGAAAAAATGAAACACCGGACAAGATTCTAACTACCGTCGCATGAGCTAACCTAATCCTAAAGAGAGACAGACAAAATGCTAACGCTGAAACCTCATTACTCACAAAGGGAGACCCACCTCTACCTTCCACAAAACGACACCAACGACTCCACGAACGGACATATTCTGACCACGTCGCTGGGGCTACTGACGACTGAAGATACGACATCCCTAGGACCAGATCAGATTCCACAGATGTGGAGGGCACACTTCCCCTTCCAAATCGGTCCCCGCCGCCAATGAGCGAAATCTCTGAAACCGAGACAAAGCATCAGCAATAGAATTATCTATACCTGGAATATGGCGCGCCTTTATCCAAATATTCAACTGCAAACAAAGCAAAACTAAATGGCGTAACAGCTTTACCACTAACGGACACTTTGAGGACAAGCAATTAACCGCAAACACCCCCTTATTATCTGTGTAGAAAGATCCTTTTATTAGCAAAAAACCTACCCCATAAAACTAGAGCCGCAATAACGGGGAACAATTCCAAAACCACTATATTCTTTGTTACCCCATTATCCACCCAAGATGAATGCCAAGCAGCCGCGCACCAGTGCCTATTCCAGAAGGCCCCAAAACCAGAGGCCCCCGCTGCATCTGTGAATAGCTTCAAAGAGGGGGCAAACACAAACTGATCCTGCCAAAAAGAACGACCATTATAATTCCTAAAAAATTCCAACCAAATTACCAAATCATCCTTACTATCCCTACACAACCGAACATGAAAAACCGGATTCCGAATGCCTGCAATTAAAGCCGCTAGCCGACGACAAAAAACCCGACCCATCGGCATGACTCTAGATGCGAAAGCCAAAAGACCCAATAATGACTGAATCTCCTTAACCGTAGCTTTCCTCCTACTCAACAGATCTGAAATCGCAGAACAAATTCTAAATACCTTCTCCTGGGGAAGACGAAACTCACCCTTCGCTGAATCAATAGTAATACCTAAATACTCTAAACAATTAACAGGATAAACAGTCTTCTCCGCAGACAAAGGCACACCAAACTCAGAACAAACCTGAAAAAATGAACCCAACAAATCAGAACAAACTGGGGAATCAACTGGACCTGGACAAAAAATCATCTAAATAATGCGTCACAGCGCCTTTCATGCACCGAACAGACACAACCCATTCAATAAAAGAGGAAAAAGCTTCAAAATAAAAACAAGACACAGAACAACCCATAGGTAAACATCTATCAAAATAAAACAAACCCTGAAACTGAAAACCCAGAGAATTAAAACAAGACGGGTGAGCAGGTAATAAGCGAAAAGCTGACTGAATGTCAGCCTTCGCCATTAAAGCGCCCTGACCGAACGAGCGAACCATATTCACTGCAGCGTCAAAGGTTGCATACTTAACGGAACACAAGGCCTTATCGATCTCATCATTTAAAGATGCCCCATAAGGGAAAGATAAATGATGAATCAAGCGAAAGGCATTCGGTTCCTTCTTAGGTACAATACCCAATGGTGAGAGACAGAAATTAACAAAAGGAGGGGAAGAGAAAGGACCTGAAATCCTATCCGCCTCCAGCTCCTTCATCAATTTCGCATGCACCACAGATGAGAAATGGTTAACTGAAGATGGGTTATTAACCCATTCACAACCAGAACCTGAAAATGAAGGCAAAATAAAACCTACAGAAAAACCCTTAAGAAGTAACTCCGCCATCATGCGATTTGGATACTGCTCTAACCACGGACCCATGCTCGCTACCCTTACTGGCGTCCAGGCTCTTTGAAACATATTCCCTTGCGGATGGCCGAGAGGGCAGATTTGCTTTCTTGAAGCAACGCACCATGGGGTGGCTGCCTCGGCAAAATGTACACTCATGCCGATATCTGCATGAGGAAGGCCATCGACACTGCGACTCACTGAACTCAAAGCAAGTGCCCTTCCTCAAAGCAGACAGCTGAGAAACTGAGGACGGCTGCTGCCTAGGAGCGGAAAAGGACGCGCGATGCGGCACCAACAAATTGAGCCACAAACCCACATCCTTTGCCCCCCAACGCATACCAGGGTATACTGACAATTTTTGCCTAACACCTTCATAAGAAAACCATCCAACACCGCCAAAACTTTTATAAGCTTCTAAAACATTGTCTAAATGTTGAAATAATCCAGAACACTTTTGAGGAAATTTCTCCCCAATGACACTACAAAAAATACAATACGCCTGCAACCAATTGTTGAATGACCGAGGAATCGGACGGCGCCGATCCTCCTCAGTCTTCTCATCACGCTTATCCAATTTAATGACAAAATCCTTAGACGCAGGCAAAAGAGATAAAATATCAACAAATTCATTACGCCAAATTTTTTTCCTTAACAGACAGGCAAATGAAAACCTAAGGGGGACATCTCAAGGGAGAGCCTCCTTGTAACAGGTCTCCGCTACCCCCTTCCGCTTACAAAATAACGGAAGAGGGAGGGAACCTTCGCTGTCAGAATTCTGCTCATCCCTCTGCCCGACCGACCGCCATGCAGAAGTAACATCATCCACAACGGCAGACAGAACGGCAGATAGAGGGACAGCGGGAATCATAGCTTGAGAGGACAGAGGACAAGGAGGTAAGGTACCGGAGCCAAGCCACTAAGACACTCACCATCAGGCGAAGCCTCAGTCCTGCGAGGAGGGGAAAGTGATGACAC
Source organism: Bufo bufo (assembly GCF_905171765.1). NCBI lineage: Eukaryota > Metazoa > Chordata > Amphibia > Anura > Bufonidae > Bufo > Bufo bufo. The sequence continues at coordinate 160,467,378 of NC_053394.1, forward strand.
TCCTGGTGGCAAAGGGGTATCTTCCTGGCGCGCATCCGCCCGCGGCTCAACACCGGAGTGGAGCCGCAGAGCTGGACGCTGCACCTGCTGTCCGCGAGTCCTGGACCTCTTCCCACTTCTGCGACGAAAAGAAGAAATTCCTTGAACGTCCACCAGAGGGCACCCAGGAAGCAAATGACCGCCGGAACCATCAGTCCCATCAAAGTTCCCAGGGGACACAGAAGGTTGCTGCACCACGAAGTGACATCACGCCCGCGCCGCTACTTCCGGGTCTGGACTCCGCCGCCGCTCAGCAGAGGACCTAGATGGAGAAGGTGAAAAACGGGTGCGCTGCCTCCTCTCACGCTGAGAAGAGCGCAGCGCAGGCAAAACAGCAGCAGGGTCCACAGGCTCCGGTCCATCACCGCAAGAGGCTCCTCCAGCTCCAGGCAACTCCGGGAAGGCAGGCGACAGGTCCGACAGGCACGCTTCAAACCAGGCAGACGCTCCTTCCTCCACAGCACGCCTCCGCAGGGCAGCGATGAAATCATCCATCAGGTACGGCTGGCAGGAACACAGGAAGCAGGCGAATCCTCACAGGGGCAGACAGGCAGAGTGCAGCTCCAGACTTGCGGTTTGGCTGACAGCTGGATCACTGACAGCCACCGCAATATATACATAGAGAGACCCCATCCCCATAAATCAACATCCAATGCCCTAACTGTTGCTGGGCATCAACAATTAATCTGCCCAGCAACCATCCTCTATAGGTGCCCTAACTAGCCAATCCCCCATCCTTGACCTCCCCCAGTAACACTGGCTAAATTTAGCCACCACTTTCGGCAGGAAAATCTCCCGCCAAAACCTCACCTAATGACCTTGCCATGATCATAATCCCATGCGGATCCTTCCATATTAAATTCCTGGATCCTATCATTTTTGTAACGTTTGGGGGAGAACTGCATTGTGGTCTGCAGGGGTTTGGGGTGAGTTATTTCTCTTTGATTTCCTTGTCAGGTCGTTGTGAAGCTATGCGAATGCTCATGGCTGACCAGGGAGCTCAATGGAAGGAGGAAGTCGTAACGTCTGATGACTGGCAGAAGGGGGATCTGAAGAAAGCTGCGGTAAGATGAAACCCCTTATGGGCAAAGTATAATGGTAAAATGTAGATCAGGTGATGGCGTGGGATCGGGGTCTGTGCCCGCTCCATCACTTGTGGATGCCAGCTCTGGTATACTGCTGCATTCAGTGTTTCCTCTCACCCTAATAGACTGCCTGTCAGATTTACAGTAACAGAATGAGTGATTAGAGGAGCGCAGGTTCAGATCCCCTATTAGGCCCTTATTTTGCAGATCGCTCCATACACACAACTGCAAAAACTGCACAGATCAGTTATTGAGTTATTCAGCGCGCACAGGCAAACGCACTAGATGATGCGCATGCGCGAGATTATTATTTTTTTACTGTTGCGGCAGGGTGATGTCCGCACATCAAGAATAGCAGATGAGGGAAGGAGCAGGGCTCTCTAAGAATGGGTGCGGCCGGGCTCCATGAGCGATAAGTTCCGCCCCTTGGACTCTTTTACAAGCTCATTGCCATATTTATGAAATCTGTTTTTGAGGGGCACAAATAAATTTAGATTGCCTCTACTGTTCTGGTTAGAATGCCCTCAAGGAGACCTACAGTGCCATATGAGAAATTGTATACGCTCACTAGTGGTGACAGAATGCCTTTAATTCAGATGAGGGGACTGCTCATGTGTGCTCCTAGAGTTCATGGTTGATGACAAGGATGTCACCATAACAGCTAGTGGCAACCAGGAGTCTACTGTACCTACAGGTGGCATGAGGGTCTAGTCTGTAAACTTGATGTGTGGTGACTGTATGCTGGAAGGGTGTACAGAACCAGTGATGGACCAGGGGGTGACCTCCTTGGAGGTAAAGTAACTGCAGCAGGGGTTAATGCAAGTATCTTGAGTACTGACATCTCAGACTGCTGAGTAAAGCACTAGTGTTGCGGAAAATGGTGGATCATCCTGGTGTGAGTATCTATTGGCCCTGTCAATCAAGAGAAGGACGTGAAAAGAGGTGGGCAAACAGCCTCTAGGAGCAGGTGCAATGCCCCCCCCCCCCTCGCTCCTAGAGGCTAATTGGCATATTATAAAAAATCTCAATGGCTTCAGGCAGTGAGATGGCTCTAATATAGGTATGTGTAGGTATGTTCAGCTGACATTAGCACATCGCTAATGTCAGCCAGCTTAATACCATTTTTCAGGTGACAGAAACCCTTTAAAAGAGGGACCATCCTCTCCACCTCCAGTTCTGTTTTCTGTCCTAAGGATTCATCACTGCAGTTTCTAAGTTATCCCCAGTTTGCAGAAATAGGATCCCTCCTTGGGATTTAAACTTGGTTCTTTCAGCCCTGATGTCAGATCCTTTTGCGCCAATAGACAGCATTTCCCCTAAGATGCACTCCCTAAAGCTGGCTTTTTCCCCGGCGCCTCCACAACGGCACTCCAGGAGGGTGTCCCCGCCTCCCCAGGACAGGAATCAACGTAGAAGCTTAAGTTTAAAAGGCCCCCTCCCCTTACCGGCTTCAGTTTTGTTGTTTCCTGTCCTCGGGATCGTGTGGAAGCCACTCCTGCTACGGCGGGGGGTAAAGTGCACGGCCTGGAGGATTCCCCTGTCTGGGAGGGCCGTGCAGAGGTGGGGGTATCGGACTGCCCTGCACCTTAGGCGTAAGTCCGTCTATGAAGGCAGCCACGGGCCTCCGTTCCTTCTCTTCGTTAAGGAACGAGGGATCAAGCGCGCATGCGCACGCACAGGCGGAAGTGAGCTCGCCAGTCCTCGGCGTCACTTCTGGTGACGTCAGAGGACTGGCGGATATGAAGCGAGGAGTCGGCGTCCTGCTTCACTTGCTGTCATGTCGACTCCCGTGGAAGCTCCTGAGACTCGCAAACCTGTGGATCCTGCCGCCCAGAGCCCGGTAAGCCTCCTTCCCTTATGTTTTAATCCGGAGGAGGGGGGTGGAATATTACACACGATTTCCCACGTTCCCTCACTAGTGGTGCTGGTGGTAGTGTAGCTATTACGGACATGCCCTAAAATAGATTCAATTACCTTTCAGGGCCACAATACCAGCACCAGAAGATCTGGGGACTCTTTGTCTAAAAAGAGATGTGCTGTGTGTAAAAAATCCCTACCCTCCAAAACAAAAAAATCACTATGTCCTAAGTGTACGGACAAGATGGTGTCGGATGAATCGCCCTCTCTTCTGGAATCCATCCGGGGTATGATTAAAGAGGAGGTGAATTCAGCAATTGTTGCTAGACTCCCTCCATGCTCTCCTCAGCCCTCCACCTCGCAAAAATCCCAGGGGTCGCATCAGCCTGAGCCTGACTCCGAAGAGGGAGAGGTAGCGTCTCTTGAGGAATCCGGATCCTCTGAGGAGGAATCGGGGAAACCCCTCTGTAGCCCAGAAGAGACCGAGAGGTTATTAAGGACCATCAGGGCCACAATGAAAATTGAAGAGACCAAGGAGCCTCAGTCCGTGCAGGACAAGATGTTCCAGGGACTGGGAGGAAAAAAAGGAAAGTTTTTCCCATCCATAATAATATCAAAACATTAATTAAAAAGGAATGGAAAGATCCGGAGAAAAAGAATTTAATACCGGTCTCCTTTAAGAGGAAATGCCCATTCCTGGAAGAGGATTCAGTTCTATGAGATAAAACACCTAGAACTGATGCGCCGGTCGCCAGAATTACCAAAAAGACGTGTCTCCCCTTTGAGGACATGGGCCTGCTCAAGGACCCCATGGATAAAAAGAGTGAGGGGCTTTTAAAACGTACCTGGGAGACAAACACAGCCATGCTCAGGCCCAGTATAGCAGCTACCTGCACATCAAGATCCCTGTCAATATGGCTAGACCAGTTGGAAGAACACCTGGCTGTGGGGACTTCTAGGGAAGAAATCCTAGCCTCAATTCCTACCCTTAAGCAGGCATGTAATTTTCTGTCCGACGCGTCAGCGGATCTGGTGAAACTATCAGCTAGATCCGCGGCCCTCTCCAATTCCACAAGAAGAGCTGTGTGGCTTAGATCTTGGACGGGGGACGCTAGCTCTAAAAGTAGGCTATGCGCCATTCCGTGTGAGGGGGATAAGCTTTTTGGTTCTGTTCTGGAGGACATTTTAGAAAAAGCATCTGACAAAAAGAAAGGGTTTCCAGCAGAATCAAAATTCTACCAACAACGACGGTCCTTTCATAGCCAAAGGAGCAATAAAACAGACCAAAAGAGGAAACACTAATAGATGGCAATCCTCCAGGGGGAGAGGTAGAGTGTTTCTTTTTAACCCCGAGTCCACCTCTAAGGCCAGTCAATGACGCCAAGCATCAAGTAGGGGGCAGGTTAAGGAAGTTTACCTCAGCTTGGGAGAAGATCTCGTCCGCCCCTTGGATTATAAACACCATATCCATGGGGTACAAGCTAGAATTCAATACCCCCCCCGAGCATTTCTTCATCAACAAGCCAGTAAAAAAAACAGAAAGCCAACAAGCCTTAGAGTCGGAGATATCATCTCTCTTACAAAAAGAAGTCATTGTACCAGTCCCAGAAGGTCAGGAGAGGCAGGGGTTTTATTCCCCCATATTCCTTATCCAAAAGCCCAACAAGTCCTTCAGGTTGATAATCAATTTAAAAAAACTGAACAAACATATGACCTACAAAAAATTCAGAATGGAGTCGATCAGATCCACAGTAAATCTCCTACCCAAAGATTGTTACATGGTAACTATAGACCTTGCGGACGCATACTACCATGTGCCCATACACAGAGCCTACCAAAAATATCTCAGGATAGCCCTCCTTCTAGGAGATCGGGAGCTTCACTTCCAGTTTCAGGCCCTGCCCTTTGGGATATCATCCGCCCCAAGAATTTTCTCAAAAATCATGGCCGAAGTGACAAGGTATCCTAGTAGTCCCATACCTAGACGACCTCCTAATAGCGGGCTCATCTCTTCAGGTTCTCCGGGATCATTTACAGCTGGTGCAGGAGAAACTGACCGAGCTAGGCTGGCTAATAAATATTCAAAAATCCGACTTAGTTCCCAGTCAACTAAAAAAGTTTCTAGGGATACTGTTAGACTCTCACAATCTCATGTCCTTCCTACCTCCTAGAAAAACAGATATATAGATATATATATATATATATATATATATTAGGTCAAAAAGTCTCCAATATTTGCGAAGCAAAAAAAGTAACCATAAGAGACATCATGAGTCTGTTAGGTCATCTAACATCCACTATTCCCGCAGTACGATGGGCACAACATCACACGAGAATCTTGCAAAAATTCCTCTTAGAAACCTGGGACGGAGAACAAGGCTCTCTAAACAGGAAGGTAGAAATTCCGCTAAAAGTAAAAATATCTCTCCTATGGTGGAAAATAAAAAGGAACCTCCAAAAAGGAGTCTTTTGGCGACCGATAAACCAAATCATTATAACTACCGACGCCAGCAGCCGAGGCTGGGGTGCCCATACAGGGAATCATCTAATCCAGGGCTCCTGGAGTCCAGAGATGTCAGCAGCCTCTTCAAACGTAAGAGAACTGTCGGCAGTATGGGAGGCGCTAACACATCTTCCAGGCATAAAAACCCGTCATGTAAAGATACTGTCAGACAATGCTACTACCGTAGCCTACCTGAACCGACAAGGGGGTACCAGAAGCAAAAAGCTACAGGAATTGACAGGAGAAATTTTCAGCTGGGCAGAGAAAAATATAAATTCCCTGGTAGCAGTCCATTTAAAAGGAGAGTAAAACGAAATAGCAGACTATCTCAGCAGAGAAGTTCTAAAAGGGGGAGAGTGGTCTCTAGATCCCAACATGTTCAGGCAAATAACACTCAAATGGGGGCTACCAAAAGTAGATCTATTCGCAAGCCAGAGAAACAGACAACTCGAGTTATTCGGTTCCCTTTCCAACAGGGACCACCCACTGATGGTGGACGCCCTGTCCTGTCCATGGCCAAAAGATCTCCTGTACGCTTTTCCCCTGTACAACATAATTTTAAAAGTGCTAATGAAAATAATAGAAGAGAAAGCACAACTAATATTTATCGCTCCCTTTTGGCCCAAAAGGTCCTGGTTTCCCCTCTACAATCTGTCGGCAGGTCAATACTGGTCTCTCCCATCATATCTGGGGCTACTACGGCAGGGACCGGTACTTCATCCAGAGGTAGCAAACCTTCACTTAACAGCATGGAAAGTGAACGGGTCCACTTACAGCAAAGGGGTCTATCAGATTCTGTAATTTCTACCTTACTATGCAGTAAAAAGGCCTCTACCTCTCAAATCTATAAGAACTTGGGAAACCTTCCTAAAGTTTGCAGGAGATAGAATATACTACAATCAGGAGACAAATATTCCACTCATACTGGACTTTTTACAAGCAGGCCTGGATAAGGGCCTCAGACCCAACACCATAAAAGTACAAGTCTCAGCATTAAGTAGCTTCCTTGATGTAAAATTGGCAGACCTTCCATTAATAAAGAGGTTCATAAAAGGAGCATTCAGAAAATGCCCATTCATTCAACCATTCCCCCATGGGATTTGAACCTGGTGCTAGAAGTCCTAATGGAGGGCCCCTTTGAGCCGTTGGAAGAGATCTCACTTAAACTTCTGTCCTTAAAGACTGCCTTTCTGTTGGCCATAACATCAGCCAAGAGAGTAGGTGAGATCCAGGCGTTCTCCTGTAAAGCACCTTATCTTACAGTCCTAGAAGACCGAATTATTCTTAAACATACCCCAATGTTTCTACCTAAAGTGGCCTCAAGGTTCCACCGCCAACAGGAGGTGTCACTTCCATCCTTTTGTGAGAATCCAACCTCAGACCTGGAAAGGAAATTCCATAACCTGGATGTCAGGAGATGTCTACTAACGTACCTGGAAATCTCAGCGACATTCAGGAAATCGGGCCATCTCCTCCTTCAATATCAAGGGCAACCAAAAGGATCAGCAGCAAGCAAAAGCACTATATCCAGATGGATCCGGAACACCATCGAATTTTGCTATCTACAGAGGAACTTAACCCCTCCTGAGGGGATAAAAGCACACTCTACCAGAGCTGTGTCGGCCTCATGGGTGGAAAACTCCTCGGCCTCAGTAGAACAAATATGTACAGCAGCTACATGGAAAAATCCAAATACTTTCTTTAAACATTATAAATTAAATATACTCAGAAATCATGAGTTATCATATGGCAGAAAAGTTTTATCTGCAGTAGTCCCACCCTAGAGTTCATTTCTCTATTAATCCTCCTGCAGTGCCGTTGTGGAGGCGCCGGGGAAAAGAGACGATTACTCTTACCGGTAATTGGATTTTCCAATAGCCTCCACAACGGCACTGGATTCCCTACCCAAGTGGTATAATTTATGTGGAATGTTATGTTACTCATTTTATGTTTGTCATTGTATCAATACAGTTTTGAACCAACTAACTAACCGAGTCCTATCTCATTAACTGAAGCCGGTAAGGGGAGGGGGCCTTTTAAACTTAAGCTTCTACGTTGTTTCCTGTCCTGGGGAGGCGGGGACACCCTCCTGGAGTGCCGTTGTGGAGGCTATTGGAAAATCCAATTACCGGTAAGAGTAATCGTCTTTCTCCTAGCGACGACCTCTGCTAGAAGAGTTAGGCCTCTTTCACACGGGCATCCTGGATTTGCTACGGATGCGTTGTGTGTGCATTGCAGGGAAAACCGCGAGTAGGCACGCAATTGCTGTTGGTTATTGTTTGCAGTCCCTTATAACATGGTTATAAAGGGAAAATAATAGCATTCTAATACAGAGTGCTTACTAAAATGTGGATTGAGGGGGGTTAAAAAAAATAAAATAAAAAATTAGCTCCCCTCATCCAATTGATCGCGCAGCTGGCATAGTCTTCTTGCTTCTTTCAGGACCTTTCACATAAGAGCAGGTCCTGCTAAATGAAGATAGGTCCTTTTGTAGGTCCTGAAAGAAGCAAGAAGACTATGCCGGCTGCGCGATCAATTGGATGAGGGGAGTTCATTTTTTTAACTTTTTTAACCCCCCCTTAATCCACATTTTAGTAAGCATTCTGTATTAGAATGCTATTTTCCCTTTATAACCATGTTATAAGGGAAAATAATAGTGTATACACTTTAACCAAGGTAAAGGACTGCTCTGCCTCCTGATTTGGGATGGTCAGGTGCACCTATCTGATGTCGCACTCAAAGCACCGAATAATATTATAAAAATAAAGATGGGCACTCTAATATCTGGAACCACCGGGTAATGGATTTAATAAAAATGGCATCAATAACATAAATAATCACAATATCATAAAATACAAGTAGTAAATCCAATAACTAAAATAGGCCTACTAATACTAAAATATAATCAATCTAATACATATTAGATAGCCGCTGTAGACACGTAAAAATGAGGTAGATAGGGCTAATAGTAAGCTGCCAGTAAGACAAACTCCGATTGCAATGGTTGAATACGTCGGGTAAGTATTCAGTGAGCACCTGCAGATGCTAATCACCAAGTGATGTGTTTCACAAAAAAAGTTTTTATAAACGTGACAAATCTTTCAGATGAAGTATAATCCAAACAAGTCCAAAGAAAAAGATGAATGTAAAAATAGAATACTGGTGATCACTTTTAAATCGTGCAAAGAGAAAAATCAATTTATATTGTGAAGTGTTACTGTGTTTCAAGTAGATGATAATCAAAGTGTATATACTACCCGTATTCAACAGGGGTTTTATAGTGGCAATTCCACAGCTATAGCAGATACCTCCGGATATAAATATTTGCTCCAATGATAGTCACTTTCCACGGTCAGCCGTGGATTTAAGCAAATACAAATAATTTAGCAGTCACTCCTGTTTGTAGTGGTACTCACGCTTGATGCTATAGTCCAGTCTGTAGCGTGGCTGCAAGAAAGGCTTACCTCGTGTATAGAATAAAGAGGTACCTTGCTGATATACCTGGACTTTATAGTCCGCTTTCACTATTAGTCGCGGTTGTCCAGAGCTGTCCATAGTTCACAGGTCTCGCTCTGTTTGAATCATAGGCAGAGTCTCGGTTAGTCTGCAATGGGCGTTTCTCCCTGCTCCGGACAGCTGATTTAATTGTTCCAGCTGGTTTTCTGCTGTCCGTGAGTTACCATACTGTGGCCAGTAGATCTGGTATTTGTTCGATTGAAGCGCTTATCCTAGATAACAATCATCATATTGAAAATCTAGTTCTGCCGGTTTTCTGCCAGGATTAGTTTCTTATCCGTCCACGCCAGACGCGTTTCGAAGGTTAGGCTACCTTCTTCCTCAGTGGCTTTGATAAGAACTGCCTGGATATCCGGCTTTTATTCCTCTGGCTATCAGGAGAGTTCATTAACCCTACAATGGATCTTGTGGATCCAATAGTCTTTTAATCATATAGCTTTTTCACTCCGGTTCTTATACGGTTTTATTCTGCGATTTTATAGTAAATATAACTATCAAAAGAGCTCTAAATTAGTCCAAGATAAATCTTATAGGTCTGGTAGTTTTTCAGTCATATATCCTTTCATCACAGTCCCCATGCGTTATTTATAGGTGCGGTTTTTTGCTGCGGTTTTTTTGGGAAATTCATATATTCTTTCATGACCACACTTGCTTTAACTTGTCTCTAATATTTGCAGTAAGTTACTTTTATGGGAACTGGTTATATTCTCACATTAACTAACTTTATCTTCCAAAATACAAAATCACTTAGCGGCATCTAAAAAATTATACTATGAGTATATATATCAGTGGTCATGCATACAATGGAAACTTTATGAGTGATCCCATACTGTCCAGTGATATGCTAAAATATGATATGGGTCTATTGTATGCATGACCACTGATATATATACTCATAGTATAATTTTTTAGATGCCGCTAAGTGATTTTGTATTTTGGAAGATAAAGTTAGTTAATGTGAGAATATAACCAGTTCCCATAAAAGTAACTTACTGCAAATATTAGAGACAAGTTAAAGCAAGTGTGGTCATGAAAGAATATATGAATTTCCCAAAAAAACCGCAGCAAAAAACCGCACCTATAAATAACGCATGGGGACTGTGATGAAAGGATATATGACTGAAAAACTACCAGACCTATAAGATTTATCTTGGACTAATTTAGAGCTCTTTTGATAGTTATATTTACTATAAAATCGCAGAATAAAACCGTATAAGAACCGGAGTGAAAAAGCTATATGATTAAAAGACTATTGGATCCACAAGATCCATTGTAGGGTTAATGAACTCTCCTGATAGCCAGAGGAATAAAAGCCGGATATCCAGGCAGTTCTTATCAAAGCCACTGAGGAAGAAGGTAGCCTAACCTTCGAAACGCGTCTGGCGTGGACGGATAAGAAACTAATCCTGGCAGAAAACCGGCAGAACTAGATTTTCAATATGATGATTGTTATCTAGGATAAGCGCTTCAATCGAACAAATACCAGATCTACTGGCCACAGTATGGTAACTCACGGACAGCAGAAAACCAGCTGGAACAATTAAATCAGCTGTCCGGAGCAGGGAGAAACGCCCATTGCAGACTAACCGAGACTCTGCCTATGATTCAAACAGAGCGAGACCTGTGAACTACGGACAGCTCTGGACAACCGCGACTAATAGTGAAAGCGGACTATAGAGTCCAGGTATATCAGCAAGGTACCTCTTTATTCTATACACGAGGTAAGCCTTTCTTGCAGCCACGCTACAGACTGGACTATAGCATCAAGCGTGAGTACCACTACAAACAGGAGTGACTGCTAAATTATTTGTATTTGCTTAAATCCACGGCTGACCGTGGAAAGTGACTATCATTGGAGCAAATATTTATATCCGGAGGTATCTGCTATAGCTGTGGAATTGCCACTATAAAACCCCTGTTGAATACGGGTAGTATATACACTTTGATTATCATCTACTTGAAACACAGTAACACTTCACAGTATAAATTGATTTTTCTCTTTGCACGATTTAAAAGTGATCACCAGTATTCTATTTTTACATTCATCTTTTTCTTTGGACTTGTTTGGATTATACTTCATCTGAAAGATTTGTCACGTTTATAAACTTTTTTGTGAAACACATCACTTGGTGATTAGCATCTGCAGGTGCTCACTGAATACTTACCCGACGTATTCAACCATTGCAATCGGAGTTTGTCTTACTGGCAGCTTACTATTAGCCCTATCTACCTCATTTTTACGTGTCTACAGCGGCTATCTAATATGTATTAGATTGATTATATTTTAGTATTAGTAGGCCTATTTTAGTTATTGGATTTACTACTTGTATTTTATGATATTGTGATTATTTATGTTATTGATGCCATTTTTATTAAATCCATTACCCGGTGGTTCCGGATATTAGAGTGCCCATCTTTATTTTTATAATATACACTTTAACCACCTCAGCCCCCAGTGCTTAAACACCCTGAAAGACCAGGCCACTTTTACACTTCTGACCGACACTACTTTCACCGTTTATTGCTCGGTCATGCAACTTACCACCCAAATGAATTTTACCTCCTTTTCTTCTCACTAATAGAGCTTTCATTTGGTGGTATTTCATTGCTGCTGACATTTTTACTTTTTTTGTTATTAATCTAAATTTAACGATTTTTGCAAAAAAATGACATTTTTCACTTTCAGTTGTAAAATTTTGCAAAAAAAACGAGATCCATATATAAATTTTGCTCTAAATTTATTGTTCTACATGTCTTTGATAAAAAAAAAAATGTTTGGGTAAAAAAAAAAATGCTTTGGGTAAAAGTTATAGCGTTTACAAACTATGGTACAAAAATGTGAATTTCCGCTTTTTGAAGCAGCTCTGACTTTCTGAGCAAATGTCATGTTTCCTGAGGTTCTACAATGCCCAGACAGTACAAACACCCCACAAATGACCCCATTTCGGAAAGTAGACACCCTAAGGTATTCGCTGATGGGCATAGTGAGTTCATAGAACTTTTTATTTTGTCACAAGTTAGCGGAAAATGATTTTTTATTTTTTTATTTTTCTTACAAAGTCTCATTCCACTAACTTGTGACAAAAAATAAAAACTTCTATGAACTCACTATGCCCATCACGAAATACCTTGGGGTCTCTTCTTTCCAAAATGGTGTCACTTGTGGGGTAGTTATACTGCCCTGGCATTCTAGGGGCCCAAATGTGTGGTAAGGAGTTTGAAATCAAATTCTGTAAAAAATGACCTGTGAAATCCGAAAGGTGCTCTTTGGAATATGGGCCCCTTTGCCCACCTAGGCTGCAAAAAAGTGTCACACATCTGGTATCTCTGTATTCAGGAGAAGTTGAGGAATGTGTTTTGGGGTGTCATTTTACATATACCCATGCTGGGTGAGATAAATATCTTGGTCAAATGCCAACTTTGTATACAAAAATGGGAAAAGTTGTCTTGCCAAGATATTTCTCTCACCCAGCATGGGTATATGTAAAATGACACCCCAAAACACATTCCGCAACTTCTCCTGAGTACGGAGATACCAGATGTGTGACACTTTTTTGCAGCCTAGGTGGGCAAAGGGGCCCATATTCCAAAGAGCACCTTTCGGATTTCACAGGTCATTTTTTACAGAATTTGATTTCAAACTCCTTACCACACATTTGGGCCCCTAGAATGCCAGGGCAGTATAACTACCCCACAAGTAACCCCATTTTGGAAAGAAGAGACCCCAAGGTATTCGCTGATGGGCATAGTGAGTTCATGGAAGTTTTTATTTTTTGTCACAAGTTAGTGGAATATGAGACTTTGTATGAAAAAAAAAAAAAATCATCATTTTCCACTAACTTGTGACAAAAAATAAAAAATTCTAGGAACTCGCCATGCCCCTCACGGAATACCTTGGGGTGTCTTTCCAAAATGGGGTCACTTGTGGGGTAGTTATACTGCCCTGGCATTTTCCAGGGGCCCTAATGTGTGGTAAGTAGGTAAATGACCTGTGAAATCCTAAAGGTGCTCTTTGGAATATGGGCCCCTTTGCCCACCTAGGCTGCAAAAAAGTGTCACACGTGGTATCGCCGTATTCCGGAGAAGTTGGGGAATGTGTTTTGGGGTGTCATTTTACATATACCCTTGCTGGGTGAGAAATATCTTGGCAAAAGACAACTTTTCCCATTTTTTTTATTTATTTTTTTTTATACAAAGTTGGCATTTGACCAAGATATTTCTCTCACCCAGCATGGGTATATGTAAAATGACACCCCAAAACACATTCCCCCAACTTCTCCTGAGTACGGCGATACCAGATGTGTGACACTTTTTTGCAGCCTAGATGCGCAAAGGTGCCCAAATTCCTTTTAGGAGGGCATTTTTAGACATTTGGATACCAGACTTCTTCTCACGCTTTGGGGCCCCTAGAATGCCAGGGCAGTATAAATACCCCACATGTGACCCCATTTTGGAAAGACACCCCAAGGTATTCAATGAGGGGCATGGCGAGTTCATAGAAATTTTTTTTTTTTTTTGGCACAAGTTAGCGGAAATTGATATTTTTAATTTTTTTCTCAGTCTCCCATTCCGCTAACTTGGGACAAAAATTTCAATCTTTCATGGACTCAATATGCCCCTCACGGAATACCTGGGGGTGTCTTCTTTCCGAAATGGGGTCACATGTGGGGCATTTATACTGCCCTGGCATTCTAGGGGCCCTAAAGCGTGAGAAGAAGTCTGGAATATATGTCTAAAAAATTTTACGCATTTGGATTCCGTGAGGGGTATGGTGAGTTCATGTGAGATTTTATTTTTTGACACAAGTTAGTGGAATATGAGACTTTGTAAGAAAAAAAAAATAATAATTCCGCTAACTTGGGCCAAAAAAATGTCTGAATGGAGCCTTACAGAGGGTGATCAATGACAGGGGGGTGATCAGGGAGTCTATATGGGGTGATCACCACAGTCATTGATCACCCCCCCCCCCCCTGGAAGGCTCCAGGGAGACGCCTGTATGTGTTTTGCAGATCCGATCCATCTATCAGTGGATCCGTAAAAATCATGCGGACATCTGAATGGAGCTTTACAGGGGGTTGATCAATGACAGGGGGGTGATCAGGGAGTCTATATGGGGTGATCAGGGGCTAATAAGGGGTTAAGTGACGGGGGTGGGTGGGTGTAGTGTAGTGGTGTTTGGTGCTACTTTACTGAGCTACCTGTGTCCTCTGGTGGTCGATCCAAACAAAGGGGACCACCAGAGGACCAGGTAGCAGGTATATTAGACGCTGTTATCAAAACAGCGTCTAATATACCTGTTAGGGGTTAAAAAAAAAACACATCTCCAGCCTGCCAGCGAACGATCGCCGCTGGCAGGCTGGAGATCAACTCTCTTACCTTCCGTTCCTGTGAGCACGTGCGCCTGTGTGCGCGCGTTCACAGGAAGTCTCGCGAGATGACGCATATATGCGTGACTGTGCGCAGCGCTGCCACCTCCAACGCGATCCTGCGTTAGGTGGTCCGGAGGTGGTTAAAGGGGTCCGAGTTGCTTTCATCCCTATCTCCTAGCAACCATGCGTGAAAATCGCACCGCATCAGCGCTTGCTATTTTTCATGCAGACCCATTCATTTCTATGGGGCCTGCATTGCGTGAAACGCAGAATATAGAGCATGCTGCGATTTTCACGCAATGCACAAGTGATGCGTGAATATCATCGCTCATCTGAACAGCCCCATTGAAGTGAATGGGTCCGGATTCAGTGGGGTGCAATGCGTTCACCTCAGGCATTGCACCCGTGCTGAAAACCCGCCCGTGTGAAAGTGGCCTTAGTGAGATTGCTGCTCTTTCCATTGACCAGCCTTACTTAAAAATCTTGGCTAGGGTGGTTATTTCTCCTGATCCTTTTGCCAAAGGTGTCTTCCTCTTTTCACCGTTCCCAAGAGATAGTTCTTCCCTCCTTCTGTGCTTCTCTAAAAAGTGAAAAAAATCGGAGTTCCATTGTTTAGATGGGAGATGTTGAATTCAATATCTGCAGGTCACACAGCCCTGGAGGTCCTTCTCCCATTTGTTGATTTCCTTTCAGGGTGCTAAGGGCTCTGCTGCATCTTCCCAGACTATTGCTAGATGGATAAGGCAAGCTATTTACTTGGCATAAACTCATCCAAGGGAGCTGTTCTGCCATCAGGGTTCAGGGCTCACTCTACTAGATCAGTCTCTACTTCCTGGGAAGAGGGCCTCCGCTTCTATAGAGCAGATTGTAGGGCTGCCACCTGGAGTTCAGTATACTGAATATACAGATATATTCAGGATATAACTGCCGGGAGACCCAGTCTGGAATTGAGATCTGTGCACGTCTTCCCAAAAGTCTGCAATAACTGGACATTCCCAAATCATGTGCATTAACGTTCCCTTGCCAATGCCACATCTGGTACAGATATCTGAGTTTGTATATGCGAGCTAGATGCACAGCAGGGCTCCAGACTAAAAAAAATATCAAGGAGCCATTGGCTCCTAACCTGAAAAATTTAGGAGCCAAATGAAATTTTTAGTTGCCAAATTTAAAATACATAATATAACTGGGATGCTTAGGAGCATGGGGTTTTCTAAGCTGCAGCCCACGCAGTTAAAGGAGTTGTACACTCATTTCCATGACCTGTCAGACTAGCCAGATTCACGTTGATAATCCCTAGGTGCTGGGTCCCGGCTCATTCGCTTCCCGGCCTCCGCTGCTTGTCTTGGCTTTCTCCATGAAAACGTTTGGCTGCAGTGGCATCAAGACCATCTCTGGCCACGGTGGAGATCTGCTCCCCTGGCATCACATGACCATTTAACATAATGCATGGGAAGCAGTGGTCAGTCATTGGCTGTAACATCGTCAAATAGGAGGTTTTCATGAAGGGACTCAAGACAAGCAACAAAGGCTGGGGAGCAAATGAGCCGGGATCCAGCACTGGGCATCAGGCAAGTATGATCACCAACAAAGGTCCTGCCAGTCTGAGGTCCAGAAATTAGTGTATCCAAACCCTTTAAGGAGTAATTTTTATATTTTTCTTTAAAGGGAACCTGTCACCGGGATTTTGTGTCTAGAGCTGAGGACATGGGTTGCTAGATGGCCGCTGGCACATCCGCAATACCCAGTCCCCATAGTTCTGTGTGCTTTTATTGTGTAAAAAAAACGATTTGATACATATGCAAATTACCTGAGATGAGTCCTGTATGTGAGATGAGTAAGAGACAGGACTCATCTCAGGGGAATTTGCATATGTATCAAATCGATTTTTTTACACAATAAAAGCACACAGAGCTATGGGGACTGGGTATTGCGGATGTGCTAGCGGCCATCTAGCAACCCATGTCCTCAGCTCTATACCCAAAATCCCGGGGACAGGTTCCCTTTAAGGGGTTTCAAACCAGTATTATTCTATATGTGACACAGAATGGGTTCAAAACAACTATCCCCACTGCACTCCTTAAAAGGCCAATCACTTGAGAGTCGCCACTGCAACCAGTGACCACATCAGCAGGCATCAGTTGTGAAGACGCTGGCGACTCACTTCACTTAGGGGAGGGGGGCATTTTAGTTGGGGGGGGGGGGGGGCACAGCATGATGTAGGGGGGGCCGTGGCCCCCTCTGGCCCCCCCCCCTGGCGCCGCCACTAGGTATCACGTGTTGACGGGACCAGCATGACAGTGGGGGTGGGGGGAGGGCAGCTTTTTTTTTATTTTTTTACATTAAGAAAAAATATAACGGCTAAAAATATATAATACTACACGAGCTTTACTCTTTATTCTCAACCCCTCTGCTTGCCTGTCAGTGAATGAAAACCTCTTGTTTGCTGTTGTTTCTTGAGGAAAGATCGCCCATATTCTAGTGCTGCTCACTGTAACTGTGGCTGGACCTGGACATTCAGTCTGTCAATGTCAACCTTAAAGGTTTCCATTCACTGCCAGCAAGCAGAGATGTAGGAAAGCTAGGGGACCTCCTCTGGCAGCTGAACTAGCCTGTGCTTAACCCCTTATAGGCTGATTCAGTGCCATTTTCCCTCTTTTTAACTCTACCACATGTCTTTGCAGTTAAGGGCTCTCTGCCCATCACCCCCGTGTCAGTAAGGAGCCGTGCACGGACATCGCCCTCCTTTTCTAGAACGTGCGCAGTATAGGCGGCAATCTCTCCTTGTCAATTGGTTTCACACCGGACTCTGTCTGCAGGAGCTCTGCACTGTCGGGGTCGCAGAGCATTATATTGATTTATGATGCTATGTAACCCTTACAGTTCTGGAATGTATTGGATAACACTGACCGCATTAGGTCAGTGTTATCCAGTACATTCCAGACCTCTAAGGGTTACATAGCATCATAAATCAATAAAATGCCATGCGACCCTGGCAGTGCTATGCAGACCAGGACAGCGAGTGTTAAAGCAGCACAGCTGGTGCTTATACTTGTTCTTACGGATCTCTGCCTTCTCCTTGTGACCCCATAAGGACCCAGTCCTATAAAACACACTAATAAATCTGCCTACGGGTGACTCGCCTCGTGTTATCAGCCGTGGACTGTTCGGCCCTAGTTGAAGTGTCTCCAGCAGCTCAGCGCCACAGCACAGACTCAACTCCAAAACTTGCCAGACTGCTGGAAGTGGGAGCACAAGCCACGCCCACCCTCTATGCCGGGTAATCTGAGGGGCGGGTCTTCACCCAGCAGACGGCTGCAGCGTGTCTCTGTCTGCTGGATGAAAGCCTTTTTTTTTTTAAGAGGCAGAGCAGCGAGCGGAGGGTCTAGGCGCAAATGGCGACAAGACTACAAAGTCTTGTCGCCATTTAGCAGTTCTAAGTCGCATTGGCGACCATTTTGGTCGCCATCTGGAGCCCTGCACAGGAGTCAAATATACTGTGTATCCACTTAGCCTGAATCGGCTGATCCCGCGCACAAATCGCCGATCTCCATGTAGAGGCCAATTCCCTCTCCTGCCGCAGGTCTAAATTCCTGATATCCTCTTTCCATTTGACGAAAGCTTTAGTTATAGGCGAAGGTTGATAGGATATTAGTGTCCCATAGAAGGCAGAGACCATTTTACCATGTTCTACTCGCCTGGCAATTTTCTCTATCTCCCCATATTCCAGCCGCAAAGGGCCCACCCCAAATTGAGACTCGCATACATGCCTCAGTTGGAAAAACCTAAAGAGGGATGAGCGTGGTATATTGTATTCGGCCTGTAGAGCTGAGAGTCTTAAAAACCCCCTCATCATACAATTGGGTGAGGTATTTAATCCCCCTCTGCAGCCAGAACTCAGTCTGAGAGAGAAGCCAATTCTGGGAGTTAAGGGTTTCTCCATAGGGGCAAAACTGGGGACCATACGTTTTGTGTTTTTTGTCCCTTCACCACGACAAACTGGTTCCATGCATTGATCACCCCCACCATAAGGAAGGTAAGGTGTTCCACCGGGTATTTGCCTGCCCTATAGACCAAGTTCGTCATGGCCTCAGTGCAGGGCTGATCGTGATCTGTGGAAGACCCGTCAGCTCCTGCACTCCCCTGGGGGTCACATCACCACCGGGCCTGGACAGGACTCGTTGAGTGCTGTGTATACAGTGATCTAGAAGGCAGGGACCTACAGGAATGGTCCCTGCCTGCTCTCTGGGGTGTTCTGCTGTCACTGACAGGCCACCCGCTTAGCAGCTGCCATCTCTGAAAGGACGTTCTAGAATGTGGTTAATATTTGAGTAATTTTATGTAAATTTTTTTTAAAATGTTAATAAATATATTATGTTCAGTCTAAGGCCCTTATTTATCACCACTAGAACACCCTGCTTATCATTGGGTTTGGTCATCAATTCTCACCTCTCCTGTGTTCCTTCCTGTCCTTATACTATAAACCAGGAGTAGGGAGACTCCAGCTGTTGTGGCACTACAACTCCCAGCATGCATGCTTCCTCTTCTCTTCTCAGAACTCTCATAGAAATGATTGGAGCATGCTGGGAGTTGTAGTTTCACAACAGCTGGCGTGCCAAAGATTCCTGTCCCCTGCCCTAGATGCTCCACTTCAAGTACCCATGTTTCCTCTATTTTCCCTACATTCATCACTATTGATTGTATGCATGGAAGGAGCGCTTTCATCACTGTGGATGTGGGGACCTGACCAGTACTCTTTACACAGGTTTTTTTTTTTTTTGTCTTCTGCATCAATCAGATCCCATAGATGCCAGGAATTTTGCTGTAGTTAACACATTCAGTGCTGTCAAACTATCTTACAGTTCCTTGTCTTATTTTCTCCTTGTAGGTGTATGGCCAACTTCCAGGATTTAAAGATGGAGACTTCACTCTGTATCAGTCCAATGCCATGTTGCGCCTTCTTGCCAGGAATCATGGTATTACAACTTAAAGGGGTTATACAAAGTCTAACATGCCCCCCCCCCATGCCCAGGCATCTCGTATAGATTATACTTGCCCACCTCCTGCGCCGCTCCTGATCCCCCGCACAGCTGCATCTCCTGGTGACTCTAGGGAGGCTAGTCCCCATCATGGCTTGCTATTGGCTGTTTCCCCCCCCACCCCATTGCCAGATGTTTTAATCCACACGACTGGGGGATCAGGAGCAACTCAGGTGTCGGAGCTTCTTTTGTTCTTTCATGTATTGAGCTTGTGGATCCCTCTGCATATATTTACTAATTCTGAACTATGATTGGGTTGTAGATCTGTATGGGAAAAATCCTCGTGAGGCAAGCCTCATAGACATGGTTAATGACGGAGTGGAAGATCTTCGGCTTAAGTATTTGAAGATGATCTATCAGAACTATGTGAGTGACACCCAGAAGTCTGACAGAGAAATGTCTTCCTCTTCAGAAGATTCATGTTTCCTTTTTTGTTTAGGAGAATGGAAAAGATGATTACGTTAAGGCTCTGCCCACTGACCTTGGTCACTTTGAACGTCTGCTTGCCTCTAATAATGAGGGGAAGGGGTTTGTGGTAGGAGCTCATGTGAGTATTGATTTGCTTTAGTTATACTAGGACTATTGAATTGACAGGCCATTGATCTGAAAATTGATTTAAAAAAAAGTAATTCTGTCACTGACACAGGCTGCTGTTAGAGAGCCTGCAAGAAATGGAAAGTCCACATAGGAATACTCGTGCTCATAAAGATCTAAAAGCTGTGCACACCTTCACAACCAACTTTGTAGCTCCAGTACTTTAGCAGCAAGTAAGGGACACATGGGAAACTGTATGACAGCAGGATGATTGTTTGTAGTCTGTTACCATGGAAACACATTGACGTGTACCTTGGATTATAAACAACTTTGTATAAATCCATAGTACAAGTGAGGAGGAGAAATGTATATGTTAGAGATAGAGAAATGCCTCCTTCACTTATCAGGGCCATTCATTGTTTAATAGTCCAGCTGACAGTAAATCTGCTCAGTACTTGTATTATGTTCTCCATACTGGTTCTCCTCTTAGACCTTTCTGCAAACTGACCATGAATTCAGGGTGACTTGAACAATTAAGAAATGCAGGGGGGTGGGGGGCCTGTACCCTCCTGAAATGAACGGAGCAACTGGTTGGGCCGGAATACCCATTAAGTCCTTGACTCCTAAAGTTGTGATATCTAACTGCATTATTTCCCTATTGCTTTGTAGATTTCCTTTGCCGATTACAACCTGGTGGATCTTCTGCACAACCATCTTGTTCTGGCACCAGACTGCCTTTCAGGCTTCCCACTCCTCTGTGCCTATGTCAAACGCATTAGTAGCCGTCCCAAGCTTGAAGCATATCTCTCCAGTGATGCCCACAAGAAGAGACCAATCAATGGCAATGGCAAGCAGTGAGCATTGAGGAAAGTGGAAAAGGTTATGAATCCAGACGACAATAAAACCGTAAAGTCAGAATCTAGTAATGTACGTAGATGTGCCTACTGCCACTCTCCCTCATGTGTCCTAAAGAGAATTTTATTGGCACCTCTGATAGTTTTACAATCCATGTAACTGTAGGTTGTTACTAGATATAAGCTGTGAATAGTTATTACTGGTTTCTCCTGGATTGTTGAAAAATAAAATATTTTGAAAGGTGGTGGTATGTATGTTTTTTAATTTTCCCTGAATGGATTTAGATCGGGTGTCAAACACCTTTTTACCTGAACCGACTTGTGTGCATTCCGTTCTGCAAAAAAAAATGTCCGTTTTGCAGACAAGGACAGGCATTCTTACAATGGATCTGCAAAAAATACGGATCCAATGCGGATGTGGTTTTGTTTCGGACCACAAAATACACATGTGCATGGGCCCTTAGGCTGGTTTCACATGAGCGAGTTCAGTGCATTGAACTTGCAGTGTGCGTCTGAGGGCTCTCGTCCTGACCTACAGCATTATGTTAGTGTTAGACAGTACATCATAAATCAATATAATGCTATGTGATCCTATCGGTGCTACGTAGGTCTGTCTAAGGGTCGCCAAGACATAAAGAAAACCACTTTCCACAAGGCGTATAGTGGAAGGATAATGGTGTGTGGAGTGGGGACAGCCGACATACTAATGTAGAGACTGCGCCTGTCCAGGGTGGAGACTGTAGCATTTTGATGAGCTCCATAGTAGAAGAGTGATGGGTGTGCAGGCATTATTTAAAAAAGTGTGACGAGTACCAAGCACTGGCTTTGTCTTCCAGCAAAGTGAAGAGCTGGTCCTCCTGCGTCCATATCTCGCGTGGAACAGCCCACAGGACTGTTTAAATATCTTTTTTTGTGTTGAAGCGGGTTTTCACACTAATACAACTGGCTCATTAAGAAGATCTTATGCGCATAAACATATAGGTCATTAAATGTAATCTTAGAAAATGTCATTAAAAAGTTGGTGCATTTCCCCCCCCCCCCCCCCCCATCACTTTGCACTTTATAAAAGCATTTGCTGTAGGTAACTTCCACCTGCATCACCGGTGGGCACGCAGGTGGAGAGCTGCACCTACTGTTTTACAATGCATCTCCTTGTATCCCGCTTCATTGCAGCATGTGTACCTGCTCATCTGTGCATGCACAGAAGCTGTACTTTCTTTCACTGCAGGTAACACTAGTTTTGAGGGAGTTGTGGGAGACTGACATTACTATGGTGTGATGCACAGCCTGCCAACTAATCGGAAGCAGAAGTTGAGTCATTTTCTTTGGACACATAAACCAAAGGTACGCAAGTAAATGTGTCTAGTAGATCTTAATGTACAGTCGTTAACCAGAGTAACGTATCAAGGAGTTGTTGGAATTGAATGAAACTTTCTATGTGTGAATGTAATGACTGGTGGACTGGAGCAGAATGCATGGAGTATGGTTAGTCCAACTTAAAGGGGTTATGTTTTCATGATATAGATGACCTGTCATCAATATCAGATAGGTGGCTGTCCAAACTCTAAGCACCCCTGGCAATCAGCTGTTTGAAGGGGCAACTGAGCTCGGGTGAGGCGCTCCTGTCTTCTGTTTACGTAACGGTGGAAACTTGCTACCACTGACTGTTATGTAAACAGAAGACAGGAGCGTTGCTGAGGCTCAAAATGCGCTATTTTTCTAATAAAAATGTACAATTTCAGTAAAGTATA
Organism: Bufo bufo; assembly: GCF_905171765.1. Taxonomy (NCBI): domain Eukaryota; kingdom Metazoa; phylum Chordata; class Amphibia; order Anura; family Bufonidae; genus Bufo; species Bufo bufo. The sequence continues at coordinate 160,489,925 of NC_053394.1, forward strand.
TTACAAAAATAAAAATAGAATGGCAGTTACACTTTAACCTCCTCCCGACCACCTAACGCAGGGATGCGTCCTGCGGTCGGTTTCTTTGTAGGCGCGAGATTACGTGCATAGCCCGCGCAGTGCGGGCCAGTAAAAGTTACAGGAGAAGTTCGTTGCCAGCTAATGATCATCGCAAATAAATATAATGTGTTAAATGGCTTCTGTGCTCTCTGCTGGGTCCTTTTTGTTGGTTGGTCCCAGCAGAGAGCACATATCACTGAGTACACAAAGCAACACATTTAGCCCCAGATCACCCCCCCCCCCCCATCACCCAATTAACCCCTTGATCACCCCTGTTGATCACTAGTGAAAGGGGGAAAAAAGTGATCAGTGTAAACTCTCACTTTTTTTTTTTTTCACCAGTATTGACTGTTAGGTTTAGATTAGTTTAGGCCCCTTTGGTAGTTAGCGCCCAGCCCACCGCACCGCAATCACTGATTAGTGTGTCGCTAATCAGCATTGGTACTTTTATAGTATCTGTAAGTGATCAGTCAGATCTATAATAGTATTAGTGTCACCTTAGCTCGCCCCCCACCCAAAACGCAGTGTTTGCCCGATGAAGCCTGATCGTTCACCCACGCCCGCCCCGCCGCAGTGACAATTTTTTTTTTAATCCCTGCACATTCACTACACAAGCGCTGCGGCGATAAAAAAAAGTTTGATATTTTTTATCAATCGCAGCGGCTTCCTGTACTTCGCTAGCCTCCTATTTGTAAGACAGGCTTGCTTTTTTTTTTTTTCTTGGGTAGTCTCAGGGAATACCCCTTAAATTTAGTTGACCAAATGGCAAGTAAGGGGTATTCTGAAGAGGCCTAGAGGCTTCTGACCCAGTCAGATGAGGAATGGGAACCCTCATCTGACGAATCCAGCGGGTCAGAATAAGAACCTGGTAGAAAGCAGTGGCAGTCTGACCCAAAGTTCGGATGATGAGGTCCATGATACCACCAGGCGTACCCGGCCCCGTGTTGCTAGACCACAGGATCCGCTTCAAGGGCAGCAGAGTGGGGCTGGCGCTGTTGGATTACGTGGTGAGGCATACACCAGCAGCGCAGCCCATCCTGGACCTAGTACCAGCACTGCCGTAGAACATGGTGAAGTGGCGAGCACCAGAAGGGCAGTTGAAGCTGGTATGGTGGCACGTGCAGTAGTTTCCCCCGTCGCAGCCACTGCACAGACAGGCCCGTAGAGCTCCTAGAGTCCCTTAGGTGCTGGCAAACCCTGATTGGCAGCCCACATCTTCAGCCGCACTAGTAGTTCCCCCTTTCACCACCCAGTCTGGCGTTCGGGTTGAGACAGCTCAGATCGGATCGGCACTGGGGTTTTTTGAGCTGTTCTTTACTGCGGAGCTCTTAGACTTAGTCGTGGCAGAAACAAACTGGTATGCCACTCAATTTATAGCCGCTAACCCGGGAAGCTTTTATGCCCAGTCTTTCCGATGGAAACCCATCCAAGTTTCTGAATTTAAAACTTTGATGGGCCTTCTCCTCAACATGGGCCTGACAAAAATGCATGAATTGCGGTCATATTGGTCCACGAACCCAATTCATCACATGCCCATGTTCTCAAAGCAAGTGGTAGAGTGAAGAACCGCACTCAACCAAATGTCTCTGGTGCCAGTCAAGGACTGCGAACAGTCAGTAAATATAAAATGAAAATTGCGGCACTCAGATGCTGGATTATTGCGTACAAAACTTTTTATTTTATCATATTTTCAAGCATTAGCAGTGATTCATCCAAACAGCCCAATTAGATCCTTGGTGCAAACAGTGGATTTAAGACCAGACGTTTCGGTCGTAACAGACCTTCATCAGTGGTCACATATTTTATCTGTTCTGGTAGGGTCCGGACATCTGGGCTTGGATGCATGTATCCAAGCCCAGATGTCCGGACCCTACCAGAACAGATAAAATATGTGACCACTGATGAAGGTCTGTTAGGCTTCATTCACACGTCCGCATTTTTTTTCCGCAAAAATGCGGAAGAGATGCGGAATATATGCGGACCCATTCATTTCAATGGGTCCGCAAAAGATGCGGACAGCATTCCGTATGCTGTCCGCATCCGCAAATCCGTACCGTTCCGCAATGCGGATCCGTCAAATAAGTACCGCATGTCCTACTTTTGCCCGCAAATTGCGGACCGTTGCCCCATTGAAGTGAATGGGTCCGCAAAAAAACGGATGACATGCGGAAAGATGTCAAATGTCATCCGCATGTCATCCGCAATTGTGTATCCTGAATTGCGGAACTGCAGGAAATAGAAAAAGAAGCCTGCCCCATGTGACCTTGAATCTCCAGGGAGACAGGTGGCAGGAAGACAGGAATTTATCTTCTGAGCCGACCAGCACATAGATTAGCAGACACTATGTGCAATTTTGAGGTTGAAAAACTTATAGTCCTCATCCAAGAGAGGCCAGCCCTGTGGGACTCCAGGACAGAAATTTACCATGAGCGGACCAGCAAAGATCAGTCATGGAATGAGGTATGCGTCGAGTTGCTGGCCACTGCATGGACCTCTGCTTCAAAAGACAAGAAAATTAAAATGCGTGAGTAAATACTTTACTTAAAAGTTATGTGTATTTAATATTAGTTATGTCATGTTGCATGGTGTGTGTACAGGCAGCCTGGCATGCACACGTGTACACCCAGCCTGCCAATGCACACATTCATGTTGCATGGTGTGTGTACAGGCAGCCTGGCATGCACACGTGTACACCCAGCCTGCCAATGCACACATTCATGTTGCATGGTGTGTGTACAGGCAGCCTGGCATGCACACATTCATCCACGAAAAACACTGATTGTGTGTACATGAGATAAATGTCCTTTTACATTTTTGTTTGCCCAATTAAAGATTATTTAATGAATACATATTTAATTTTTTTTTTTACAGTGGAGCAAATTAAAAAAAGGTGGTACACATGCCGGGATCAGTTCCGGCGCGAACTCAATAGTTCACAAAAGAGCGGTGATGGTGCAAAAAGAAAGAAGCCATATATGTTTACGAGGCAGCTCCAATTTCTGAAGCAAATAATGGACGTAAGACCGTAAGTAGTTTTTAAGTTATATATTTTTGGGGGTGCACCTTTCACCAGTTTGTACTCATTAAAATGTGGTACCTTACACAGTAGCACATGTGCCCTACATGTCATGTAGTAAAGAATCTTCATTATATCCTCCGTTGCGGTGCAGTAGTCCATTAGATTTATGCGCCCTGTATGTAAATACCTAGCATGGGAACAGGGAGGAGGAGACATCTGCTTTTCTCACAGGGTGATTCTTCTATCTGGCATTAGGGTACATGTGCTACAGTGTGAGGTATCACATTTAAATAGTTTTAACTGGTGAAAGGTACTATGTTAATATTTGGTTAAATTTGTTAATTTATGTTTTGATTTTTTATTATAGCACGGTCGACAACTTAACCGAAGCTTCAGGTTCTCAAACCATATCTGGAGAAGTGGCTGAGAGGCCACACACTTCCACAATGGTGGAGGACCAACCACTGGGGATGGAAGAGCATGAAGGCACTGAAGAAGCCTCATGTTCGCAGCTTCTGAGCACAGAAGAACCGACCTCTGAAAATGTTGAAGTCCCACAAATCCCTTCCAGCAACGAGGCAGCAGAGGAACCCGTTTGCCGTTCTTCTGGCAGACGAGCTAGAAGAGTTAATACCGATTCCGGTTTAGATCTCCAACAAAGAGTAAATATGATGGTGATGGAGTATCTAAACCGGAATCGGTCAGACGGGAAGGAAGAAATTACCCTAAAAGGGCTGGCTCCTTTCTTCCGCCGTGTGCCCGAAGAACGGCAAACACGTTGTGTTTCGGCAATTGCCATGCTTATGGACCTTTTTTCTGGCCCCCAGGAGCCACATCATCTGATGGACTATATGATTAATTCACGAAATGCCATGCTTCATGTCACTCCTCCTGCAAGTCACCGTCCTGATCCCCCTATGGTCCATCCTCCAGGCCCTTTCATGAGGGATTTATATGACCTCTAATTTTTTTTTTTTGGTTTGGGTTTGGTCTTAATAAAAAATGTTTTCCTTTCAAACTTTGACTGTTATTTTTCACTTTAAAGTTTAAGATTTTTTACATTTTGTCAAAATTTAACCACCTCAGCCCCCAGTGCTTAAACACCCTGAAAGACCAGGCCACTTTTTACACTTCTGACCTACACTACTTTCACCATTTATTGCTCGGTCATGCAACTTACCACCCAAATGAATTTTACCTCCTTTTCTTCTCACTGATAGAGCTTTCATTTGGTGGTATTTCATTGCTGCTGACATTTTTACTTTTTTTGTTATTAATCGAAATTTAACGATTTTTTTGCAAAAAAATGACATTTTTCACTTTCAGTTGTAAAATTTTGCAAAAAAAACGACATCCATATAGAAATTTTGCTCTAAATTTATAGTTCTACATGTCTTTGATAAAAAAAAAATGTTTGGGTAAAAAAAAAATGGTTTGGGTAAAAGTTATAGCGTTTACAAACTATGGTACAAAAATGTGAATTTCCGCTTTTTGAAGCAGCTCTGACTTTCTGAGCACCTGTCATGTTTCCTGAGGTTCTACAATGCCCAGACAGTACAAACACCCCACAAATGACCCCATTTCTGAAAGTACACACCCTAAGGTATTCGCTGATGGGCATAGTGAGTTCATAGAACTTTTTATTTTTTGTCACAAGTTAGCGGAAAATGATGATTTTTTTTTTTTTTTTTTTTCTTACAAAGTCTCATATTCCACTAACTTGTGACAAAAAATAAAAAGTTCTATGAACTCACTATGCCCATCAGCGAATACCTTGGGGTCTCTTCTTTCCAAAATGGGGTCACTTGTGGGGTAGTTATACTGCCCTGGCATTCTAGGGGCCCAAATGTGTGGTAAAGAGTTTGAAATCAAATTCAGTAAAAAATGACGAGTGAAATCCGAAAGGTGCTCTTTGGAATATGGGCCCCTTTGCCCACCTAGGCTGCAAAAAAGTGTCACACATCTGGTATCCCCGTACTCAGGAGAAGTTGAGGAATGTGTTTTGGGGTGTCTTTTTACATATACCCATGCTGGGTGAGATAAATATCTTGGTCAAATGACAACTTTGTATAAAAAAATGGGAAAAGTTGTCTTTTGCCAAGATATTTCTCTCACCCAGCATGGGTATATATAAAATGACACCCCAAAACACATTCCCCACCTTCTCCTGAGTACGGAGATACCAGATGTGTGACACTTTTTTGCAGCCTAGGTGGGCAAAGGGGCCCATATTCCAAAGAGCACCTTTCGGATTTCACTCATCATTTTTTACAGAATTTGATTTCTAACTCCTTACCACACATTTGGGCCCCTAGAATGCCAGGGCAGTATAACTACCCCACAAGTGACCCCATTTTGGAAAGAAGACACCCCAAGCTATTCCGTGAGGGGCATGGCGAGTTCCTAGAATTTTTTATTTTTTGTCACAAGTTAGTGGAAAATGATGATTTTTTTTTTTTTTTTTTTTCATACAAAGTCTCATATTCCACTAACTTGTGACAAAAAATAAAAACTTCCATGAACTCACTATGCCCATCAGCGAATACCTTGGGGTCTCTTCTTTCCAAAATGGGGTCACTTGTGGGGTAGTTATACTGCCCTGGCATTCTAGGGGCCCAAATGTGTGGTAAGGAGTTTGAAATCAAATTCTGTAAAAAATGACGAGTGAAATCCGAAAGGTGCTCTTTGGAATATGGGCCCCTTTGCCCACCTAGGCTGCAAAAAAGTGTCACACATCTGGTATCCCCGTACTCAGGAGAAGTTGAGGAATGTGTTTTGGGGTGTCTTTTTACATATACCCATGCTGGGTGAGATAAATATCTTGGTCAAATGACAACTTTGTATAAAAAAATGGGAAAAGTTGTCTTTTGCCAAGATATTTCTCTCACCCAGCATGGGTATATGTAAAATGACACCCCAAAACACATTCCCCACCTTCTCCTGAGTACGGAGATACCAGATGTGTGACACTTTTTTGCAGCCTAGGTGGGCAAAGGGGCCCATATTCCAAAGAGCACCTTTCGGATTTCACTCGTCATTTTTAACAGAATTTGATTTCAAACTCCTTACCACACATTTGGGCCCCTAGAATGCCAGGGCAGTATAACTACCCCACAAGTGACCCCATTTTGGAAAGAAGACACCCCAAGCTATTCCGTGAGGGGCATGGAGAGTTCCTAGAATTTTTTATTTTTTGTCACAAGTTAGTGGAAAATGATGATTTTTTTTTTTTTTTTCATACAAAGTCTCATATTCCACTAACTTGTGACAAAAAATAAAAACTTCCATGAACTCACTATGCCCATCAGCGAATACCTTGGGGTCTCTTCTTTCCAAAATGGGGTCACTTGTGGGGTAGTTATACTGCCCTGGCATTCTAGGGGCCCAAATGTGTGGTAAGGAGTTTGAAATCAAATTCAGTAAAAAATGACGAGTGAAATCCGAAAGGTGCTCTTTGGAATATGGGCCCCTTTGCCCACCTAGGCTGCAAAAAAGTGTCACACATGTGGTATTGCCGTACTCAGGAGAAGTTGAGGAATGTGTTTTGGGGTGTCTTTTTACATATACCCATGCTGGGTGAGATAAATATCTTGGTCAAATGACAACTTTGTATAAAAAAATGGGAAAAGTTGTCTTTTGCCAAGATATTTCTCTCACCCAGCATGGGTATATATAAAATGACACCCCAAAACACATTCCCCACCTTCTCCTGAGTACGGAGATACCAGATGTGTGACACTTTTTTGCAGCCTAGGTGGGCAAAGGGGCCCAAATTCCTTTTAGGAGGGCATTTTTAGACATTTGGATACCAGACTTCTTCTCACGCTTTGGGGCCCCTAAAATGCCAGGGCAGTATAAATACCCCACATGTGACCCCATTTTGGAAAGAAGACACCCCAAGGTATTCAATGAGGGGCATGGCGAGTTCATTGAAAAAAAAAAATTTTGGCACAAGTTAGCGGAAATTGATTTTTTGGATTTTGTTCTCACAAAGTCTCCCTTTCCGCTAACTTGGGACAAAAATTTCTATCTTTCATGGACTCAATATGCCCCTCAGCAAATACCTTGGGGTGTCTTCTTTCCAAAATGGTGTTATTTGTGGGGTGTTTGTACTGCCCTGGCATTTGAGGGTCTCCGCAATCATTACATGTATGCCCAGCATTAGGAGTTTCTGCTATTCTCCTTATATTGAGCATACGGGTAATGAGATTTTTTTTTTCCGTTCAGCCTCTGGGCTGAAAGAAAAAAATGAACGGCACAGATTTCTTCATTCGCATCGATCAATGTGGATGAAAAAATCTCTGCCAAAAAAAGAAAAAGGAGGGGAAAGGCGTCTGCCAGGACATAGGAGCTCCGCCCAACATCCATACCCACTTCAGCTCGTATGCCCTGGCAAACCAGATTTCTCCATTCACATCAATCGATGTGGATGAATAAATCATTGCCGGGATTTTTTTTTTTATATATACAAAGTGTTTGCCAAAGTATATGAACACCGCCACCTCCTCAGCTCATATGCCTCGGCAAACATATCTTTTACTGCAGAGGAGAAATCTCGTCTTGCAGCGCCGCATACACCGACTTGCGTGTAATCTGACAGCAGCACAATGCTTCTGTCCGAATGCACATCAGTGCTGCAGCTGGTCGATCGGTTGGTCCACCTGGAAGGTAAAAAAAACAAAACAAAAAAGAAAAAACCAGGCCGCAAAGCAATAACTTTATTAACTTTAGAACAGAACATATTAACTTTTTTAAACTTTTTTAACTTTTTTACTTACCGGTAATTTTTTTTTTGTTTAGTTTTTTTTACCTTTATAGAACAAACCTCTCCTTCCCCATGGGACAATGTGCAAAGCGCAAATCGCCCAAAGATGTGGCGAAGTACGTTATGCACTTTATCCCAGGTGAAAGGAGAGGTTTGCAGCAGCTGAGAGTAAAAGGGCCCTAATAGCCCTGTGTGCCTGTCCTGTGAGATGCAATCCCTATGCTAGGTGTACCTGTGTGTGGTACTTCCGGAAACACTCTCCATAGCATAGGGCAGGGTGGTCAGCACAGTCAGGACAGAAATAGCGGGTGTCACGCCTTATTCCACTCCTGCTACAGACACGACATCTTTTTCGGGGTGACGGTTGGGTTGAGGTACCAGGAACGACACTGGGGAAATGTCGCTCGTGTAGACGGCTAACTACACTGGGGGATGGGGCCACTGAACCTCCTGGGTAAAGGAGGTTCTCGATGATCTCTTCCTGGAATTTGAGGAAAGATCGTGTTCTCCCAGCCTTACTGTAGAGAACAAAACTATTGTACAGCGCCAATTGAATTAAATATACAGACACCTTCTTATACCAGCGTCTGGTTCTGCGGGAAACTAAATACGGAGACAACATCTGGTCATTGAAGTCCACCCCTCCCATGAGCGCATTATAGTCGTGGACACAGAGGGGCTTTTCAATGACACGGGTTGCTCGCTCAATTTGGATTGTCGTGTCTGCGTGAATGGAGGAGAGCATGTAAACGTCACGCTTGTCTCTCCATTTCACCGCGAGCAGTTCTTCGTTACACAAGGCAGCCCTCTGCCCCCTTGCAAGACGGGTGGTTACAAGCCGTTGGGGGAAGCCCACGCGACTAGTTCGCGCGGTGCCACAGGCGCAAATCCGTTCTAGAAACAAATGCCTAAAGAGGGCCACACTTGTGTAAAAATTGTCCACATAAAGATGGTACCCCTTGCCGAATAAGGGTGACACCAAGTCCCAGACTGTCTTCCCACTGCTCCCCAGGTAGTCAGGGCAACCGACCGGCTCCAGGGTCTGATCTTTTCCCTCATAGACACGAAATTTGTGGGTATAGCCTGTGGCCCTTTCACAGAGCTTATACAATTTGACCCCATACCGGGCACGCTTGCTTGGGATGTACTGTTTGAAGCCAAGGCGCCCGGTAAAATGTATTAGGGACTCGTCTACGCAGATGTTTTGCTCGGGGGTATACAAATCTGCAAATTTCTGGTTGAAATGGTCTATGAGGGGCCGAATTTTGTGGAGCCGGTCAAAAGCTGGGTGGCCTCTGGGACGGGAGGTGGTGTTGTCGCTAAAATGCAGGAAACGGAGGATGGCCTCAAATCGTGCCCTGGACATAGCAGCAGAGAACATGGGCATGTGATGAATCGGGTGCGTTGACCAATATGACCGCAATTCATGCTTTTTTGTCAGGCCCATGTTGAGGAGAAGGCCCAAAAAAATTTTAATTTCGGAAACTTGGACTGGTTTCCACCGGAAAGGCTGGGCATAAAAGCTTCCCGGGTTGGCGGATATAAATTGTGTGGCATACTGGTTGGTCTCTGCCACGACTAAGTCCAAGAGCTCCGCAGTCAAGAACAGCTCAAAAAATCCCAGGGCCGAACCGATTTGAGCCGTCTCAACCCGAACTCCAGACTGGGCGGTGAAAGGGGGAACTACAGGTGCGGCTGAAGTTGGTGACTGCCAATCAGGGTTTGCCAGCACCTCAGGGATTCTAGGGGCTCTACGGGCCTGTCTTTGCGGTGGCTGCGACGGGGTAACTAGTGCACGTGCCACCGTACCAGCTTCAACTGCCCTTCTGGTGCTCGCCACGTCACCATGTTGTACGGCAGTGCTGGTACTAGGTCCAGGGAGGGCTGCGCTGCTGGTGTATGCCTCACCACGTGATCCGGCAGCGACAGCCCCACTCTGCTGCTCTTGAAGCGGATCCTGCATAACCTGTGGTCTAGCGACATGGGGCCGGGTACGCCTGGTGCTGCCAGGGACCTCCACCTCCTCGTCCGAACTTTGGGTCAGAGAGCCACTGCTTTCCACAGGTTCATATTCTGACCCGCTAGATTCATCAGATGAGGGTTCCCACTCCTCATCCGACTGGGTCAGAATCCTGTAGGCCTCTTCAGAAGAATACCCCCTGTTTGACATTTTGGACTACTAAATTTAGGGGTATTCCCTGAGACTACCCAAGAAAAAAAGCAAACCTGTCTTACAAAGGGGAGGCTAGCGAAGTACCGGAGGCCGCTGCGGTTGATAAAAAAATATCAAAACTGATTTTTTTATCGCCGCAGTGCGTGTAAAATGAATGTGCAGTGATCAAAAAATATATATTTTTTGTCACTGCGGTGAGGCGGGCGTGGGTGAACGCACGTGTGGGCGACCGATCAGGCCTGATCGGGCAAACACTGCGTTTTGGGTGGAGGGCGAACTAAAGTGACACTAATACTATTATAGATCTGACCGTGATCAGTTTTGATCACTTACAGATACTATAAAAGTACAAATGCTGATTAGCGATACGCTATTCAGCGAATATAAGTGACTGCGGTGCGGTGGGGTGGGCGCTAACTGACGCTAACTACCTAACCAAGGGGCCTAAACTATCCCTAAAACCTAACAGCCAATACTAGTGAAAAAAAAAAAGTGACAGTTTACACTGATCACTTTTTTTCCTTTCACTGGTGATTGACAGGGGCGATCAAAGGGGTGATCAAAGGGTTAATTGGGGTGCAGGGGGGTGATCTGGGGCTAAGGTGTAGTGTTGGTGCTACTCACAGTTCAGTCTGCTCCTGTGCTGGATCCAACCGACGAAAAGGACCAGCACAGGAGCAGAGAAGCCATATAACAGATCATATTTACTAATATGATCTGTTATATGGCTTGTGATTGGATTTTTTAAAAATCGCCAGCCTGCCAGCCAATGATCGTTGCTGGCAGGCTGGTGACTAACTTGTTCTTTAACTTTTGCCGGCCCGCGATGCGCATGCGCGGGCCGGCTTGGAGCGAAATCTCGCGTCTCGCGAGATGACGCGTATATGCGTGACTGTGCGCAGCGCTGCCACCTCCGGAACGCGAATCTGCGTTAGGCGGTCCGGAGGTGGTTAATATTGATGACCTATTATAAATTTCGGTCATTTATATTAAAAATGGTCTAATGCACACGAAAGTTCATGCTTCAGTTCCATGCATTTGGTCCCGCAATTTGTGGTCCCCAATACACAGAGAACTAAAGTTCTGCATTCGGGACTGATCCAGACCCATTCTACTTGAATGAGTCCGGGATCCGTCCGTTCTGCATCATCGTGATTGAGAAGGCACACATATTAGTGCTATTGACATCACCAAACACAGTGCTTGGTAGAAGCATCTGCCCATCAGTGGCAATGTTTTGGGCAAATAAGGTACCCATTTCCATTCCCGATCTAGTGATGTGCAAATGAGAGCATTGTAGTATGAAATGCTCCGATTCTCACATCGCAGTGTCTACCTGGATGAAATTATGATGTAATATACTTACCTTTTCTGCGTCGAAGGATTTGCTCTGTGGATTGCAGGCCAGATTACGTCTGTTGTTGTCCTTGTTGAAAGCTAAACGCATACATATACCATTTTGTTCCCAAAAATTGGACATGATCCTATTCAGCTGAGAGGACATGAACAAATGTAAAAGTTTACAAACATTATTTTATAGACGTAATTAGAAATGAGGTATTAGAAGGTATTTACACAAAATTTCACGAAAAAATTGGATTTAGCACAATACCCCAGCCCGCAAGCCCACGTCAAGGGTCCTCATTATCTTGCGAGTCCCTAATCTAAACTAACAGGGGTTCTAACTAAACTAAGGAATTTCCATTTTTATCAAATTTAAACCAGATTCCAGCTGAAATCAGCGTCTTCCACGGATGGCATCCAACTGCCACGACAATGCCCCCTCAGGACTGCAGAAGTAGTCGGCATAGAGTTCCCGAACAGCTAGTCCAGCTGTTCCAGGGCGTCCAGGCCGGCTCAGGTCTAAACTGACTGAAGATGTCATATTTAGGCCCAAATCTGCATCTGTTGCGGCATCGTGGATCCTGGTGAAGTTGTGTAGTAGTACACAAGCCTGTATCACCAGGGTGGCATTGTCCGGATTCATCTGTATGGATGACATGAATACTCTCCACTTAGTGGACAGTATTCCGAAAGCGCACTCCACATACCGACGGGCGCGAGACAATCGATAGTTGAAAATGCGCTTCCTGTCATCCAGATCGCGTCTAGGGAAGGGCCGCATCAGGTGGGGTGCCAATGCAAATCCTTCGTCTGCCACGATCACAAATGGAGCCGGCGGACCTGCAGATCCGGGAAGTCTACTGGGCTCTGGCAGGGCAAGCTGGTTTGTGTGAAGCCGTTCACCCATTCTGGAAGCACTAAAGATGCGGGCGTCTGAAGTGCTCCCATAGGCCCCGATATCCACAATTACAAACCTGTAGTTACTGTCAGCAAGGGCCATCAGCACTACAGAAAAATATTGCTTGTAATTGAAATACCGGGACCCTGAGTGAGGCGGCTTCTTCACACGGATATGCTTACCGTCCAGTGCCCCAATGCAGTTAGGAAACTGCGCAGATTGGTAAAATCCCTCGGCGATACGTAGCCAATCTTCCGCCTTGGGGGTGGGCATCACCGCTTGTCTGAGACGCTGCCATATAACTGTACAGGTATGACAGACGATCCCAGAGATTGTAGAGATTCCAAGCAGAAACTCAAAATGCAACGAAGCGAATGAATTTCCAGTAGCAAGGAATCTGAAAAATACAAAAAAGAAAAGAAAAAAAAGTTCAAACTTTCATTATAATATATTGATATTGAATATATATCAGTGGTGGTGAACCTATTGCACGGGTGCCAGAGGCGCCACTCGGAGCCCTCTCTGTGGGCACCCACACCCTGGAAAAAGTCTGACTGTACCAATATGACCTTTCCTGCCATTCATCAGCACAGGACGCACCATGAACAGCACAGGCAGCGCACTGAATGTAGACAGGCTATTATAGCTACTACATGATAAAGTACATGAAAGATATACTATATTGGACGGTAGGATTTAGGTTAACTTGCCACGTTGGCACTTTGTTTTAAATAAGAGGGTTTTGGGGTTGTGGTTTTGGACACTCGATCTCTAAAAGGGTCGCCATCACTGATATATAGTATCTAAAAATGGCACATTCACTTACCTCAGGGTGACAAGCAAGCGTTGTTCAGCAGATATGCAGCGCCTCATGCTGGTGTCCATGAAATTAAGGTCAGGATGAAGAGAGACCAGCAGATGATCGAATGCTTCCATGGACATCCGGCAATAGCTTTTGAACTTTAGAGGGTCACGTCGCAGATCGTTGTATAACTTATGAAATTGTCCTTTCTGAAGGCGCTGAGCAACAATGGGATGGACCCACTGCCGTCTCCTCTTCCTCCCCGGTTCTTCATCCAGCATAGATGACGGCTGTGTGAATCGCCGAGAGAGAAGCCAGTAAAATAGTACGTTATCCATGTCTTCTGCCATGATGATCGCTGAGAAATCGGTAGAAAACTATGCCAGCCAAGCAGAGGTTTCTTACACAGCTCTGAACGACACCAAAAGCACAATAAAATGGCGACTGTACAAGCACATGTCCTCTGTTCTTATAGACCTTTTTTTTTTTCTAGGGCACACTAGCAACATCTTTTCCTCCTTCTTTTTCTGATTTTTGCGGAAACACGGAAAAGATGCGGATGCACTTTTGAAAAAAAAACGGAACACGGATCAGCAAAAAAACGGAACATAAATCTGGAAAGAAAATATACTGACGTGTGAATAAAGCCTAACGACCGAAACGTCTGGTCTTAAATCCACTGTTTGCACCAAGGATCTAATTGGGCTGTTTGGATGAATCACTGCTAATGCTTGAAAATATGATAAAATAAAAAGTTTTGTACGCAATAATCCAGCATCTGAGTGCCGCAATTTTCATTTTATATGCCCATGTTCTCTGCTGCCATGTCCAGGACACGATTTGAGACCATCCTGTGTTTCCTGCACTTTGGTGATAAAAGCACCTCTCGTCCCAGAGGCCACCCAGCTTTTGACCGGCTCCACAAAATTCGGCCCCTCATAGACCACTTTAACACCAGATTTGTATACCCCTGAGCAAAACATCTGCATTGACGAGTCCCTGATGCATTTTACCGGGCGCCTTGGCTTCAAACAATACATCCCATGCAAGCGCGCCTGGTATGGGGTCAAATTGTATAAGCTCTGTGAAAGGGCCACAGGCTATATGCACAAATTCCGTGTCTATGAGGGTAAAGATCAGACCCTGGAGCCGGTCGGTTGCCCTGACTACCTGGGGAGCAGTGGGAAGACAGTCTGGGACTTGGTGTCACCCTTATTTGGCAAGGGGTACCACCTTTATGTGGACAATTTCTACACAAGTGTGCCCCTCTTCAGGCATTTGTTTCTAGAACAGATTGGCTGCTGTGGCACCGCATGACCTAGTTGCCGGGGCTTCCCCCAACGGCTCTTTACCACCCGTCTTGCAAGGGGAAGAGGGCTGCCTTGTGTCATGAAGAACTGCTCGCGGTGAAATGGAGAGACAAGCGTGACGGTTACATGCTCTCCTCCATTCACGCAGACACGACAATCCAAATTGAACGAGCAACTGGAGTCATTGAAAAGCCCCTCTGTGTCCACAACTATAATTTGCTCATGGGAGGGGTGGACTTCAATGACCAGATGTTGGCTCCTTATTTACTCTCCCGCAGGACCAGACGCTGGTATAAGAAGGTGTCTGTATATTTAATTTAATTGGCTGTATATAATAGTTTTTGTTCTCTACAGTAAGGCTGGGAGAACAAGATCCTTCCTCAAATTTCAGGAAGAGATCATCGAGAGTGGCCCCATCCACCAGTGTAGTGAGCCGTCTACACGAGCGACATTTCCCCAATGTCGTTGCTGGTACCTCAAACCAAGCGCCACCCCGAAAAAGATGTTGTGTCTGTAGCAGGAGTGGAATAAGGCGTGACACCCGCTATTTCTGTCCGGACTGCCCTGACCACCCTGCCCTATGCTTAGGGGAGTGTTTCCAGAAGTACCACACACAGGTACACTTAGTATAGGGATTGCGTGACACAGGGGTCTTAGGGCCCTTTCACACAGAGCTGCTGCAAACCTCTCCTTTCACCTGGGACAAAGTGCATAATGTACTTCGCCACATCTCTGGGCGATTTGCACATTGTCCCATGGGGAAGGAGAGGTTTGTCCTATAAAAGGTAAAAAAAAAAAAAAAATCACAGGTAAGCAAAAAAGTTAATGTTCCAAAAGTTCAATTAAGTTTATAAAAGTTAATGTAATGTTTAAAATGTTTATATAAAGTTAATGTTAATAAATTGATTGCGTTGCGGCCAGTTTTTTTTTGTTTTGTTTTTTTACCTTCTAGGTGGACCAACCGATGAACCAGCTGCAGCACTGATGTGCATTCTGACAGAAGCATTGCGCTGCTGTCAGATTACACAAAAGTCGGTGTATGCGGCGCTGCAAGACGAGATTTCTCCTCTGCAGTAAAAAAGATACGTTTGCCGAGGCTTATGAGCTGAGGGGCGGTGTTCATATGCTTTGGCAAACACTTTGTATGTATATAAAAAAAAAAAAAAAAAATTCCGGAAATGATTTATTCATCCACATCGATTGATGTGAATGGAGAAATCTGGTTTGCCAGGGCATACGGGCTGAGTGGGTTTGGATGTTGGGCGAAACTCCTATGTCCTGGCAGACGCCTTTCCCCTCTTTTTTTTTTGCACATTTTTTGGCAGAGATTTTTTCATCCACATTGATCGATGCGAATGAAGAAATCTGTGCCGTTCATTTTTTCTTTCATCCCAGAGGCTGAACGAAAAAAAAAAAAATATCTCATTACCCGTATGCTCAATATAAGAAGAATAGCAGAAACTCCTAATGCTGGCCATACATGTAATGATTGTGGAGACCCTCAAATGCCAGGGCAGTACAAACACCCCACAAATGACCCCATTTTGGAAAGAAGACACCCCAAGGTATTTCGTGAGGGGCATGGCGAGTTCATGTAAAAAAAAAAAATTGGGTCGCAAGTTAGTGGAATATGAGACTTTGTATGAAAAAAAAAAAAAAAAAAACATTTTCCGCTAACTTGTGGCAAAAAAAAAATATTCTAGGAACCCTCCATGCCCCTCACGGAATACCTTGGGGTGTCTTCTTTCCAAAATGGGTCACATGTGGGGTATTTATACTGCCCTGGCATTTTAGGGGCCCTAAAGCGTCAGAAGAAGTCTGGAATCCAAATGTCTAAAAATGCCCTCCTAAAAGGTACTCATTGGAATTTGGGCCCCTTTGCGCACCTAGGCTGCAAAAAAGTGTCACACATGTGATATCGCCGTACTCAGGAGAAGTAGAGCAATGCGTTTTGGGGTGTATTTTTACATATACCCATGCTGGGTGAGAGAAATATCTCTGTAAAATGACAACTTTGTATAAAAAAAATGGGAAAAGCATTGCCCTACTTCTCCTGAGTACGGCGATACCACATGTGTGACACTTTTTTGCAGCCTAGGTGCGCAAAGGGGCCCAAATTCCAATGAGTATCTTTCCGATTTCACAGGGCATTTTTTACGCATTTGGATTCCAAACTACTTCTCACGCTTTAGGTCCCCTAAAATACCAGGGCAGTGTAAATACCCCACAAGTGACCCCATTTTGGAAAGAAGACACCCCAAGGTATTTCGTAAGGGGCATGGCGAGTTCATGTAAAATTTTATTTTTTGTTACAAGTTAGTGGAATATGAGACTTTGTAAGAAAATAAAATAAAAAAATAAAATAATAATTTTCCGCTAACTTGTGACAAAAAATAAAAACTTCCATGAACTCACTATGCCCATCAGTGAATACCTCAGGGTGTCTACTTTCCAAAATGGGGTCATTTGTGGGGTGTTTCTACTGTCTGGGCATTGTAGAACCTCAGGAAACATGACAGGTGCTCAGAAAGTCAGAGCTGCTACAAAATGCGGAAATTCACATTTTTGTACCATAGTTTGTAAACGCTATAACTTTTGCGCAAACCAATAAATATACACTTATTGCATTTTAATTTTTTTATCAAAGACATGTAGAACAATAAATTTAGAGAAAAATGTATATAGAAATGTAGTTTTATTAGAAAAATTTTACAACAGAAAGTGAAAAGTTATTTTTTTGCAAAAATTTCGGTCAATTTTGATTAATATCAAAATGTCAGCAGAAATGAAGTACCACCAAATGGAAGCTCTATTAGTGAGAAGAAAAGGAGGTCAAATTCATTTGGGTGGTAAGTTGTATGACCGAGCAATAAACCGTGAAAGTAGTGTAGTGCAGAATTGTAAAAAGTGGTCTGGTCATTAAGGGGGTTTAAGCTAGGGGAGCTGAGGTGGTTAAAAGGGGTATGGCGCTATGATACCAATGGAGGGGGCTGTTTGAACTGTAACCTGAGTTGCTCTTAAACATATTGTTCAGAAGAGGCCATTAATATCTGATCAGCAGTAACTCCATGCCAGAACTACACAGCTCTTTCCACTGTGTAATGGTGGAGCTCCTTCCTTCACAATGAACAGAGTTGTGCAGTTCTGGCACCTACTTGAGGAGCTGGATCTTCAACAGAACAGTTGATGTGAGGGACGTTGGCCCTCTTCCCATCAGTATAGATGGCCAGTCCTGAGGATAAATTTGACTACATGGACTACATTAGATGTGAACCATGTTCAGGCTGGTGAGACCACAGTGGATAAATATGAAAAAGGTCTTGTGTAATGGGTGGTAATTTAACTGTTTTGCTGCCATTGCTATTTTCACACTTTTGACAAAAACAAATAAAATAGGAATTTGAAAAAATATATATAGTAACATAATTTTGTAAAGTAGGCACCTGGAACATTGTAAAAATACCACCTAGCACTGTACACATAAGACACCTTTATAGAATTTTGCTTCAAATATTAACTTTTGTTTAAAAATTCATGTTATAACTAAAAACATGGGCTCTGGAGATCTCCTCACATAAAGTATACAAATCCCTTTGTGGTCATTTAGTCCTTTCCATTCTTCTGTACCTAGGGAAGGATAGAGGACACAATAAAAATCATTCCAAAGTTTTATTTTCCTCTTGGTCTCTCAGATGGGGTGAGTATACTACAACCGCAGTAACAGTCATATGTTCATGGGCTGTTAATATATCTTTACACTTGGTCATATTTTTAGCTTACCATTGCTGAACTCATGAGGAGTTAGCTAAAATCATAAAAGTAAAGATGTTTGTTGTCCCTGGGGAAAATAACAATAGCAAAGTCTGGGGAACCCTGTTCTAGAAATACAGGTTTAGTAACTGCCAGGAGTCAGTCTGGAACCCTGTCTGCAAAACCAAAGTGTCCAACTGTGCAGCTTTAAGTTAGTTTTCCCTTAGTCCTAACAGCAGCACAACTGGGGGTATTACTGCCCCTGTGCACCATCCGGACAGGTGGAACTTTTATTAATTAAATCAAAATAAAGTGATAATTAACCTATTAATTATCACTTTATTTTGATTTAATTAATGCCCCTATAAAGACCACACACCGTGCAAAATGTAAAGTAATAAACCCACAAAAAATTCGAGGGAGGTATATACGCGTGCTGTTGTTAGGACTAAGCGAAAACAAATCATCATTAGAAATTAACGATTCCCTTACTTCCCAAGAGTAGCACAACTGGGGAAGAAGAGAACCTAGGAAGGAGGGTCTTCCAGCTGAACTGAATTCAAGACAGACCTGCCAAAGGTGGTGTGTTCTGAACTCCGTAAGTCAAGCCTATAATGGCTTACAAATGTAGAGTGGGAACTCGTTGAGGCAGCAGCACAAATGTGTTTCAAAGGTACTAGGCACCTCAGCCGTAGATGCAGCTACCGCTCGGGTAGAATGAGCGTGGATAAAAGCAGGGGGTGCCAATCCCTGAGCGACAAAAGCTTCTCTGATGGCTTCTTTGATCCAACGGCTTAATGTCAGTTTAGAAATGTTAAGACCTTTGTTCCCTCCTGCAAAAAGAATGAAAAAATTCTTGGATCTTTGAAAGTCTTTAGTTCTTTCTATGTATATTCTCATACTTCTGGCAACATCTAGGGTCTGTAAGACCTGCTCTTTTTCCGACACTGGAGACGGATAAAAAAAACAGGTAAAGAAATGACTTGGTTTAAATTGCGGAAAGAAGGTACCTTAGGAACAAAGGTAGGGAGAAACCACAGGAGGACTCTATCTGGTAAAAATAGAGTATATGGCGCCACAGCAGCCAAGGCTTGCAATTCTCCGATTCTCTTTGCTGAGGTAATCGCAAGCAAAAAAACCGCAATTAGACTTACCGGTAATTCCGTTTCCTTGAATCCACCATGACGGCCCACATTGAGATTGACCCTTGACCTCTGTAGGGGCAGGAACACATAGAGAGTTTAAGAACCCCCCCACCCCTCCACCTCCTCAGTGCTTTACAATTACCCGAAAGGTGGAACAAAAGTAAAAGGATATTGATTCATACCCTTAAACTCCTAAATAATCATCTGCATGTATATGCAACTTATAAACAAAAAACATTTTATTTTATTTTTATTTTTTTTTTTGGGAAGGGGAATAGTATGGGCCGTCATGGTGGATTCAAGGAAACGGAATTACCGGTAAGTCTAATTGCGGTTTTTCCATTTCATCCACCATGACAGCCCACATTGAGACATATCAGATAACTAAATGGGTGGGGATATCGCCTGTAAAACCTTCCGGCCGAAAAGAGCTTCATTCGCGTCCGGAAGATTAAGACGATAGTGTCTTACAAAAGTATTAGCGCTAGACCAGGTTGCGGCTTTACAGATCTGGTCCAGCGAGACCCCTCCTTTCTCGGCCCAAGAAGAGGCAGTGGCCCTAGTAGAATGGGCTTTAATATTACCAGGACTGGGTTTGTTCTGGATCTTGTAGCAGCATTCAATAGTGGATTTGATCCATCTGGCTATGGAAGACCTGGCTAACTTCTTTCCTTTATTTTTTCCTGAAAACTGAATAAGAAGGTTGTTATCCACCCTGAAATCTCTGGTAGAATCCAGGTAATGGATAACTATGTCCCTAACATCCAGGAGATGTAACCTATCTCTAGACCCTGTATGTTCGGACCTAGGGATAGAGGGTAGGAAGATCTCCTGCTCTAGATGGAAAGGTGAGACTACCTTAGGGAGAAACCCTGGGTCGAGAGTTAGACGGATATAATCTTTGCTAATCTGGAGGTAGGGCTCTTTACAAGAAAAGGCCTGGATCTCTCCAATGCGTCTGGCTGAGGTGATAGCGATCAGGAAGGCAGTTTTTAGAGAAAGGTGTTTTAAAGAGATCTCAGATAATGGTACAAATGGAGGTTTTGTTAGGCCCTCCAGGACGATGTTAAGATCCCAAGTCGGAGCTCTGGATCTCAGAGAGGGTCTCAATCTAGAAACTGCTCTGAAGAACCTCCTGATCCATCTATGGTTGGCCAGGCCGCAGTCATAGAAGGAGCTGAGGGCAGAAATTTGGACCTTCAGAGTACTAGGTCTCAGGCCTAACTCAAGGCCGCACTGTAGAAAGTCCAAAATTCTGTTGATGGGAGGAGAGGTGGTGTCTGGGTGCTCAACTCCTAACCAGGAACAGTATTTCTTCCAGATCTTAAGGTAGATGGAGGAGGTCACCTTTTTTCTACTCGCCCTCAGAGTAAGTATCACCTTCTCCGAAAGTCCTCTGCTTCTTAGTGTCTCGCTCTCAGGATCCAGGCTGACAGTCTGAATATGCCTGGGTCTGGATGAAGAAGAGGGCCCTGGACTAGAATATCCCTCTGGAAGGGAATCTCCCACGGATCTTCCAGCGATAGCTGTTTTAGAGTGGAGTACCAACTTCTCTTTGGCCACAGAGGGGCTATCAGGATGAGAGTAGTTGGTTCCTCCAGGAGCTTCTGGACGACCCGCGGTATTAGTGGTATTGGTGGAAAGGCGTAGGCTAGTTTCCATTTCCATTGTATTGACAGGGCATCGATTGCCCATGGATTGTCTCCTGGGTTTAGGGAGCAGAAACATTTTACCTGCGCATTTCTTCTGGAGGCGAATAAGTCTACCTCTGGACAGCCCCATCTTTCTGAGATCTTCTGGAAGATATTCCTGTTCAGAGACCATTCTCCTGGATCTACTGTCTTTCTGCTCAGAAAATCTGCTACTGCGTTTTCGCAGCCCCTTAGGTGGATGGCAGACAGAGATAAAGCGTTCTCCTCTGCCCAGGAGAAAATTCTTTTTGCTATCTCTCCAAGAGGCCGTGACCTTGTCCCTCCTTGGTGACGCAGATAAGCCACCGTTGTGGTATTGTCTGACATTATTCTTAGGTGTCGCCCTTTTAGAAGACACTCTCCCTTTAATAATGCCTCCAGGACTGCGTATAGCTCTCGGTAGTTGGAGGATCTGTGTTTTATCTCGGCAGGCCAGGTACCCTGTAGAAGATGATCTCCTATCTTTGCTCCCCAGCCTCCGAGGCTTGCGTCCGTGATTACTTGCACGGCGGGATGGTTCCGCCACTGAAGGCCTCCTAGCAGACGTCTTTTTACTTTCCACCAATCCAGGTCTGTTTTTACGGCCTGAGGGATCCGAAAAATCCTGTCTAGACTTACTTGTCTTCCGTCCCAGATAGTTAAGATCCAATTTTGGATTACTCTTGTGTGGCTTTGGCACCATGCCACTGAGGGAATGCAGGCGGTTAGGCTTCCCAGGAGACTCATGGCCTTTCTGATGGAGCAATTGCGAGCCCTCTGGAATGTTCTGATCTTCACTGTCAGTGCAGTAGCCTTGTCCTGAGGGAGGAAGGTCATCAACAGGGACGAATCTAGTTCCACACCCAGGAACTTTATTCTCATGGACGGGGTTAGGGTGGATTTTTTTGTATTTATAATCCAGCCAAGGTTTTTTAAGAATTCCGAGAATCTTTGGGTTGCCAGAAGGTTCTCGGATTCTGTCTTGCCCAGAATTAAAAAGTCGTCGAGATATGGAATGATTGTGATTCCTTCCTGACGAAGGTAGGCCACCATCTCTACCACGACTTTTGTGAAGACCCTGGGGGCCGAGGAAATACCGAAAGGGAGGGCGACATATTGGAAGTGATGGATAGACCTGTCTGGTCCTCTTAGAGCGAATCTTAGATATTTTTGCAAAAGATGATGGATGGGGACATGGTAGTAAGCGTCCTTTAGGTCGATTGACGACATGAACGCCCCTTCTGGAATCAGAGGGATTGTGGATGGGATGGTCTCCATCCTGAACCTCCTGTATAGAATAGACCTGTTTAGGGGTTTTAGGTTTATTATCGTGCGAAAGGATTGGTCTGGTTTTTTTACTAAAAAAAGACTGGAATAAAATCCTCTCCTTTCCTCCGAGATAGGAACCTTTTGAATTACCCCTAGCTCTAAGAGGTCCTGGACGCCCTGCCAGATTTTTGGAAGATCTGATCTGCTCTGAGGTGTGATGCAGAATCTTCTCGGGGGGACTGATGTGAACTCTATCCTGTAACCGTGAGAGATTACATTTAGCACCCAGGGATTTGAAGTTACCTGACTCCAGGAGGATAGAAAACCCATCAGTCGCCCCCCGACCCTGGCGTCATTGTTGTTTATTTTGCCTATTCTGGGGATTGAGGATGAAGCCTCTTCCTCTCCCTCCTTTGGGATAGCTCCATCGGCCGGACTTCCCTTTCCCCCTGTAGGATCTCTGCTGGGGTTGGTACTGACGAAAGGGCTTCTTTTTTGGTTCTTTGTCCTCTGGAAAACCCTTCTTTTTGTCTGCTGCTCCCTCTAGGATTTTATCCAGAGTGGGGCCGAAGACAAATTCCCCTGAAAAGGGGATAGAACAAAGCTTGGCCTTGGATGCCTTGTCTCCTGACCAGGCCTTCATCCATAAAGCCCGTCGGGCTGCATTAGAGAGAGCAGCATCCTTGGCGGAAAACCGGATGGACTCTGCAGACGCATCGGCCAGAAAAGCTGTGGCGGAGCGGAGAAGGGGGAGAGAGTCCCTGATCTCTTCTCTTGGAGTCTTATTTTTTAGATGTTCGTCCAACTCTCCTAGCCATATATACATCGCTCTGGCGACGGAGGTAGCAGCAATATTAGTTTTTACCCCAAACATAGCTGACTCCCAGGATTTTTTTAGGAGGCCATCTGCCTTTCTATCCATAGGATCGCCTAGCTGAGAGGAATCCTCAAAGGGTAGGGCGGTCTTTTTTACTACTTTGGCCACCTGTAGATCGACCTTAGGCGTCTGGTTGTATATCTTGCTTTCAGCCGGGTCAAAGCAGAGCCTATTCCTGAATTCTTTGGGAACGCCAAGCCTTTTTTCTGGATCTGACCACTCCTCCAATATCATTTCTTTTATATTTTCATTAATGGGGAAAACAATAGAGGACTTAGATCTGAGACCCCCAAACATCTCATCCTGCACCGTACGGGGCCTAGGAGTATCTTCAATGCCCATAGTGGACCTGACCGCACGTAGCAACTCCTCCATCTCGTCAGCCGAAAAAAAGTATTTTTTATCTTCTTCTAGAATTTCCCCGTCCGACAAGGGTTCCTCATTAGGAAATTGTCTGGATGAGGCGGAGGCCACTTCAACCTCTTCGCCCTCAGAAGAGGAAATAACGGACAGTTTGCGTTTCTTAGAAGGGATGGGGTTGCTGGAGGGGGTAGACAAGGTGGCTAAAGAGGACTTAATCTCGTCTGAAATAAAAGACTTCATTTCCAAGAGTATATCTGGTTGCTCTTCCTTCCAAATTTCCGTAGTGCAAGGTTTGCATAGCCTCTTTTTATAATTTTCAGGGAGACGCTTGGAACAAGCACAGCATTTTAAGGGTTTTGTTTTTGTTTTTAACTCCTTGCTGCCCTGCAGAAGGAAGCAACCAGATATCCCAGCATTAGTAATTCAGATTAAAGAACTGAAATATATACCCCCCAGAAGGGGACTCACGGTACTGGTGGCAGAAGGATCAGGACCCTCCTGGCGGGGAGCAGGTGTCTCAGACATCGCGGTGTAGCAGGCGAGGGGCCGAAAGGAACCGTGGTCTTCTCTTTTTAAAATTCCCGGCGTCTGACGTCATCTAGCTGCGCCCTGTTTGATGGCATAGGCCTGCGCCGCACCAGCCTACTAAGAGGTACGTGCGTCGCCCGGCCCGCCCATAGAGACGCTCCATGCGCCGTACCTGCTCCCCCTGCCGGACGCTAGAACTCGGCCCTCCTCCAGAAGGAAAGGACGCAGAGCACAGCGCGCGATGATCCGAGAAGCCGGCACCTCCAACTGCTTCCTCAAGGAGGGAAGGGAGTCTGAAGGTATGGGGAGGACCGCAGGCCTCAGCATAAGCCGAGACGAGGGTCCTCGATGCTCCTAGCTGGCCAGCCTTAGCTCCTGCCGCGGGAGGCCAGCTGGAGAACCTGTAAAGAAAATAAGGTTGTTTTATCCTCCATGAAGGAGGAACTCTCCACATGTTGGCCCCTGTAGGGGCAGGAAAGCACTGAGGAGGTGGAGGGGTGGGGGGTTCTTAAACTCTCTATGTGTTCCTGCCCCTACAGAGGTCAAGGGTCAATCTCAATGTGGGCCGTCATGGTGGATGAAATGGAAAAACAGGTTTTCCAAGATAAGAATTTTAAATCCATGCTCTGAAGGGGCTCAAAGGGGGAGAGCATAACCCTCTGAGCACGACTGACAGATCCCATTCAGGTATAGGATCCTAGGTTGCAGTCTTTCGGCTCCTTTAGGAAACCTTTTGATTAGAGGGTCCTGAGAAAAGGGCTTTCCCAAAACAGCAGACAAAGCTGAGGTATGTACCCTTGAGCCTCTTTCACACGGGAGTCCCGGATTTGCTCCGGATGTGTTGTGTGTGCATTGTGGGAAAACCGCGCGAGTAGCCACGCAATTGCAGTTAGTTTTTTCCGCATTGCACACGCGTGAAAAAAACCTAAATGTGGTACCCAGACCCGAACCCGGACTTCTTCACTAAAGTTCGAGTTTTGGTTAGGTGTTCTATTCATTTTATTATTTTCCCTTAGAACATGGTCTTAATACAGAATGCTTACTAAAATGTGGATTGAGGGGTTAAAAAATAAAAATAATTCCCTCATCCAATTGATCGTGCAGCTGGCATTGTCCTCTTGCTTCTTCTTTCAGGACTTGCAAAAGGACCTATCTTCATTCAGCAGAACCTGCGCTGACATCATCAAATGTCCTATTGCAGGTCCTGAAAGAAGAAGCAAGAAGACGATGTCTGCTGCGCGATCAATTGGATAAGGTGAGTTAATTTTTTTAACCCCTCAATCCACATTTTAGTAAGCATTCTGTATTAAGAATGCTATTATTTTCCCTTATAACCTTGTTATAAGGGAAAATAATACAGTGAATACACTTTAATGGGGTTCGGGGTTGCTTTTATTCCTGTCATCTCCTAGCAACCATGCGTGAAAATTGCACCGGATTCGCACCCTGCCAGATGTATTAGGTCCTGCCTTAGGGGAAGCTTCCAATATTGCCCCTTGCTCATGTGCCTGAGCTGGGTGAACCAAGAACTCTTCGGCCAAAAGGGTATTAAGGCGATCACTGAGGTCTGGTCTTGCCTGAGTTTCCTCAATACTGTTGGTATCATGGAAACTGGAGGGAATACATAGGCCAGCCTAAACCTCCATGGAATGGACAGAGCATCTACCGCCCAAGGATTGTCCTCCCTGTATAGGGAGCAGAATCTGTCCACCTTGTCGTTGAACCTTGTCGCCATAAGATCTATCTCTGGCATTCCCCACCGTTGCATAATCTGATGGAAGACTTCCTGGCTTAGGGACCACTCGCCTGGCACCAGAAGATTTTGACTTAGCGATCCGCCACTACATTGAGAGTTCCTCTGATGTGAACTGCGGCTAGGTGGGTAAGGTTCTTCTCTGCCCAAGACAGGATCAATCCCACTTCCTGGAGGAGAGGTTGAGGTCTCGTTCCTCCCTGTCTGTTTATGTAGAATACTGTTGTCATATTGTCCGAGCGAACTCTTACTGCCTTGCCCTGGACTTGAGGCGCGAAGTCTAGAAGCGCCAACCGGACCTCTCTTAAGTTTGATGACATTTGGCTCTCTTGGGGAGTCCAAGTACCCTGTACTGGAACTTCTTCCAGATGGGCTCCCCAACCTAGAAGGGATGTATCTGTGTTCAACATGAGCCACCGGGGTGGAAACAAAGGACCTCCCATCTTTCAGCTGCTTCCACCACCTGAGGGAGCGGCGTACCCGAAGAGACAGGGAGCATTTCTTGTCTAACCCAGTAGGGTTGCGGTTCCACAGGCCCAACACTTCTGACTGAAGAGGGTGCAAGTGTGCTAGGGCCCAAGGGGACTGCCTCTGCAGTTGCTGACATGTGGCCCAACATCTTCATCAAGGTTCTGATGGAAACCACGTGGGGGACCATCAGAAACACTGCGGCTCTGATTACTTTCTGGCGTCTCTCCGGAGTGAGGGAGAGAGACTCCTCTCGGATGACTATTATGAACCCCAAGAATCTTCTTGATGTTGCTGATACGATCTCAGATTTTTTCCAATCTATTATCCAGCCTAAATGCTGGAGAAAAGTAAGAGCCCGATGAACATTGTTCTGAAACATATCTAGAGACACGGCTTTTAGTAGCCAGTCGTCTAGATAAGGAATTATTTCTAAACCCCCTAGCCTCAAGGCTGCCACTATAGCGACCACAACCTTTGTGAAGGTGTGGGGGACAGAAGAGATTCCAAAGGGCAGGACAGCAAACTGAAAATGTCTGACAGTGCCCCTGAGAGAGACAGCAATCATGTACCTGGATGAACGGGTACATGAAGATATGCATTCTTGAGGTCTATGTTGACCATGAGATCCCCTGGTTGCAGAACCTGTATGACCAAGCGAATGGTCTCCATTCTGAACCACTTTTGGGTTATAAAACGATTCAGGTAACGGAGATCTATTATCATTCCCTAGCTCCCGTCCGGCTTGGGTACAAGAAATACGGGGGAATACACTACGGATCCTTTCTCTGCAGAGGGCACTTCCTCTCGCGCTTCCTTTTGTAGGTAAAGAAGGATGGATTGTTCTAAGCATGCCTGTTTTACAGGAGAGAGGGGTGAGGTTCTCATTAACCTTGAAGGAGGAGGAGCTAAAAAGCTTATTCTGTACCCCTCTCATAACTTGAAGGACCCACTGGTCCGAAATACTGTGTTCCCAATTTTTGGGGAAATGGCGGAGACGTCCGCCTACAGGAGTGAACAAGATGGGGGGAATAAGAAGTGTCACGACCACCCCCGTTTAAATCAGACTTATGACCACCAGAACACCCCAGCGGGGAGAAAAGCCCAACCGAGGGTGGACCGTGACAGGGGGGAGATACAGAATTACCCAAACAGTCAATTCTGGACCCCCCTTATTTTCTGCTGCCACCACGTTCGTGAGTGAACGACTCTAATTGTAGGGATAGGGATTCGGACCACTCACAGATCAGCCCCGGTACCACGTTACAAGCTAAAACCAATCGAGTCATAAAACAGTTATGTCTCTAATACCAGTCAACTATAAAACAGGTAGGTCTCTTTAAGGCGTAAGCACTTTGTTGCAGTGTGGCTTAGAGCGATAAGAGAGAGACAATTTAAAAGATATAAAAATATATTTTACTTTAAAGGGGTATTCTCATCTTAATGATCACTGTTAAATCTGTTAATGATTTGACCGTGATCATTTTTCTAAATACATGTTATTACCCAATTCCCACCCTTTTTTAGAAAATAAGTCCCCTCTTACCTGATGTTGTCTTTGGTCTCCCCTGGTTACGGCCACCTCTCCTGTCGAATCCCGCCGGGCCGCGCTTGCGCAGAAGACTGAAGATTCTCTCCCAGCCAGGCCGCGCAATGTCCTGAACGCGCACGCCGCCGCGCATGCGCCATGATGACTTCTTCCTGGCCAGTATAGTACAGAGCCACGAACGCGCACGCCGGCTCTGTACTATATAAGCTAGGAATAAGTCACCATGGGGCATGCGAGGCGGCGTGCGCGTTCAGGACATTGCGCGGCCCGGCCAGGAGAAGAATCCAGGAAGTGAACGTCGCGCTCAAGGAAGGTAAGTATGAAAAGGGAAGATGAGAATACCCCTTTAAGTAACACAGAAGTGAAACAAACAATGCATACAAAAATGTACAGAAAAGGATTACAATAGCAAGCTGGGAAGCATGTGGAAAATAAACAGGGATAAAAAGATAAATTACTATCTTCGATTTTGCTCCAGGCACAAAACTTACGTTCCAACGGACAGCCTATCTGGGATGTGACCACAGGGCAAAAAGCTCTCCTCTCCCATTGCGCACAGACTTTTATGCCCCATTTTGTGGGAGGGTAAGGGGGGTTGGCCCAGCCAATCGCAGGCCAAGGGCTGCATGGTGGGTGTTCCTGAAGGAGGGTTTGGGAGGGCTTGTTCACCTCTCCCTGCTGCTGGCCAGGCCAGTTTTCCCTAATTTTACAAAAAATGGCCCATAACTTTGCCGGCGTAATAAATATGAAAAATCGGGCGCTTGTGCTGGGTCCCCCATGAATTTATGGATGATTCCATGGGTGACACCACACCTCTCTCCCCCCTAGGTGACTAGTAACCCATTTCCTAGTCTGGAAAGACCCCAGAGCTGCCAAATTTGGACTCTCCCGATTCCTCTGGGTGAGAGGTGCATTTTGAGCGTACCTACATTTTTGTGTCCAAAAATGCTGCCAGGCAGCAGACCCCACCTCCCCCCCGTATTTAACTCATTGGTGGCCAGTGCGGCCGGCCCCCCCTCCCTCCACTGTAGTTAACAAATTGGTGGCCAGTGCGGCCGGCCCCCCCGTCCCTCCCCTGTAGTACTGTAGATTCATTGGTGGCCGGTGGCCAGTGGGCCCCCCCCCCCACTCCCCCTCCTAATTAAAATCTCCCACCTATCATTGGTGGCAGCGGAGAGTACCGATCGGAGTCCCAGTTTAATCGCTGGGGCTCCGATCGGTAACCATGGCAACCAGGACGCTACTGCAGTCCTGGTTGCCATGGTTACTTAGCAATTTTTAGAAGCATTATACTTACCTGTGAGCTGCGATGTCTGTGACCGGCCGGGCGCTCCTCCTACTGGTAAGTGAAAGGTCTGTGCGGCACATTGCTTATAGCACAGACCTTTCACTTACCAGTAGGAGGAGCGCCCGGCCGGTCACAGACATCGCAGCTCGCAGATAAGTATAATGCTTCTAAAAATTGCTAAGTAACCATGGCAACCAGGACTGCAGTGGCGTCCTGGTTGCCATGGTTACCGATCGGAGCCCCAGCAATTAAACTGGGACTCCGATCGGAACTCTCCACTGCCACCAATGATGGGGGAACGTGATTTTAACTGGGGGGGGGGGGGGGGAGATGTGAGGCCACACTGGCCACCAATGATGGGGGATTCGGAACGTGATTTTAACTAGGGGGGGGGGGAGGTGAGGCCGCACTGGCCACCAATGAATATAATATTGGGGAGGGAGGGGGTCTGCCCCCTCCTGCCTGCTAGCACCTGATCTCTTACAGGGGGCTATGATACGCACAATTAACCCTTTAGGTTCGGCACCTGAGGGGTTAATTGTGCGGATCACAGCCCCCTGTAAAAGATCGGGTGCTGCCAGGCAGCAGGGGGCAGTCATGTACACAGTTCTCAGTATATTCTAACTTGAAGCGTCCCCATCACTATGGGAACGCCTCTGTGTTAGAATATACTGTCGGATATGAGTTTTCACTTCGTGAAAACTCATATCTGAAAAAGCTTTTATGCAGACGGATCTGCGATCCGTCTGTGTGAAAGTTGCCAACGGCCACGGATCACGGATGTCAATCTTGTGTGCATCCGTGTTTTTTCACGGACCCATTGACTTGAATGGGTCCGTGAACCGTTGTCCGTCAAAAAAAATAGGACAGGTCATATTTTTTTGATGGACAGGAAACACGGATCACGGCCGCGGATGAACAACGGTGCATTTTCCGAGTTTTCAACGGACCCATTGAAAGTCAATGGGTCCGCAGAAAATCACGGAAAACGGAACAGCGGCCACGGATGCACACAACGGTCGTGTGCATGAGGCCTGATTAAAACTTTAAGTTTAAACCAGTACTTCCGGTCCGGCCTGGACCGGAAGTTTGGCAGTTCCCTGATCCCCCCCGCCGACCGGAGAGAGGCAGAGACACCAGGACCAATATGGTGACGGTGGAGCATGGTAGGTTTAGAAAAACGCTACCTAAACTGCTCTACACAAGGTAAGGATAAGACCCAGTCTGCATCAGGAACGGACAGCTTAAGGTACAAGGGATCGTCGCCCAGCGGAAACTCCACGCCGGTCCTCACGGCTGAAACTGTAAGAACAGAAATAGAATTAGAATCCATATAGAACAAATTGATCTCCAAGAGACCACCACCTGTCCCTTCTGTCCGCAGGCCATAAAAAAAATAAAAAAAATGGCATGGTGTGTGTGTTTGGGGAGGTCTTTATAGGGGCCTAATTGGTTAATTATCACTTTTATTAATAAATATAAATAATCAATTTAATTAATAAAAGTTCCACCTGTCCTGATTGTCCACACGGGCAGTAATACACCAGTTGTGCTGCTGTTGGGGCATCAGGGTAACAGAGGTTATCCACTTTGACATTTTTATAAGTGAAAAATAAACTGATCATAGTGCTTCCCTGTAGTAAGATTAGTGATCCATGATTTTTATTAGCATTCAATCCCCATGAAGTGCTACCGCATACTTACATCTATAATGGTACGGCTACACAGCAACACTTAATCTAAAGTATGTCTATGGTAACGCTTTCTGCAGGCCAATTTCCACGTGTATGGATGAGCGAACTTGCTGTTTGCAAATTCGGGTTCTGGGTGAATTCCGTTGTGCATTACATTATCACAGAATATAACGGAATTATATGACGGATGCACCACGGACTACATTCCGTCATAATAGAAGTCTATGGGCAGCATAACGGATCCAGACGGTTTATGTTATGCAGAGCACAGCTCCCTTCCATGCCTTGTGGAATCAGCAGACAGGAAGTTCAGAGCATAGAAGCTCCCACCAGAGCTAGTCCCAGGTGCAAGAGACACATAGCCGAGAAACTGAGCATGATCGAACCAGCAGCAGGAGAGAGTAGACAGGTAATAACTAAGGGATGCAGGAGTGCAAACAAGGCAGAGGGAGACTAAGAAGTAAGTAGATCTTATTAGAGAACAGTGCAAAAATGTTTTTTTACAGCATATTAGACATTTGTAAAGCCTGCACAATGCTTTCAAAGCAGACCCAATCCAGTGAACCGGAATACTACTTTTAGCATGGTGTAAGGGCAGAAGCAATCATGCTTCTCCTATCATTGACTTAGCTTTGGCTGAAACCTTGCCTTTACACTGAGAAACAGATCTTCAACTAGGCATGAGGAGTTTCATGTACGTATATCAGGTAAAAAGTAATTAGAGCTGTGTCATAGCATGAGATCATATACCGTACTTACAGCCTAGCAATTATAGCATTACTTGCATCAGGCGATTTTGGCATACATATATATTTTTTTCTCCAGATAGAGATTAATATCTTATATGTCTCTTTTAGGTTTTGAACCCGAGACCCTCTATATGGAAGGCAGTCCACTTACCTCCAGGCTATAGCCCTACCATGTTGAGGATAGTGGTTTTCTATGCTTAGAAAACTAATACATATTACTGGTTTCTTTACAGACATATATTGTGCCTGAATTTTACTTCTCTGATACTCCTACATAATACTCCCCATATCTAGTTCAAGATCTGTATAATGTCCACTGTAGTGGCCCATTGCTTATAATGCCCCTCATAGTGCCTTTAAGAGGTATAATGCCCCATATAGTGGCAAAGTACCTATAATACCCCAACCTAATATTTCATCAAAAATCAAGTACTCACCTGACTAATGCTACAAGCCTCTTCTGGCCTTCCCAGCTCAGGTAGTGCGCCCTGACGCAGGCGATCACAAATATATAATCGTTCCCTTGTAACCCCCTGCTCCATTTTACTACCTTATAGGCTTCAGCTCTAAGGGTACCCACCGCAGTCTTCAACTCTGTCCTGAGGATGGCAATACAGTTGTCTATGACTGACAAGGTGCTCTGTACTGCAGTCAATGACTGACAGCTGTACACGCCACTGTATCGGAATTCCTCCAGCCCAAAGTTCTGCAATCTAGTTGAAATTTTAACAATCAGATTGGGAGTGCCAGACAGAATCCGCTGAATATAACAATTGAAGTTGTGACCAGTCATTGCTAAAAATCTCCACTGGACCATCAAAGAAAAAGAGCACTGGAAACAAAGGAAAGTATTCATTTATGATAACAAGGGCCTCATATTTCAAGATTTCTCAGTGGCTGTTTCTCAAAAAAGAAAAGCCTTCATGTTCACATCTATTTGCTACACAACACAAACAAAATATCAGATTTCAACTTCTATACCCTGCCAAGCTATGAATCCATGCAGCAACTGCATGATGATCTTCAATGGCCAAGGCCAAATGCCATCTATGTCAAGAAGATGAAGGAGAATGATAATACCAACTACTTTTTAGGAGACTGACCCTGATCATAATGTTCCTTTCTGCTTTGGCATCCTTATTAGGGTATGGCCACACAATCAGACTTCTGCATGTAGTTTGAGAATCCAATGCAGAGACTTTCTATTTTCCAGTTACTCACATTCAGCATCTTCAGATATGCAGAATGTTCACTGTTCCTATGTCTTCTTGTAAATTGCCATTCAATACACCACATTTTGATAGATAAATTAATGGCATGTTGTACAGAGTCCAGTCTGGATTTTCTGGATGTTCACATAATAGAATGTGTAACGGCATACAAGGGAATGCTCCAAACTCCCGAACGGAACCTCACGAATAGCTGCTAGCAGACGAATAGGAAACGCACCCAAGCGCCTTACACTCCTAGCAATCAGTCTCTAACAGCATACAGTGAATCCCCCCAAGAACGAGACGAGGCTCCGTGTTGAGGGTAAAGCAGTGGACAGCCTGAGCTGTGTGTTTATTGTTCTTATATAACATTGTTACACACCAGTACCACACACAGGGTTTTGTAAAAACAACCAATAAATACGTACAATACAGTAAAACACTCCCACACAAAATCCTCCCCTCTGCCTGTGATACAATTACCTTACACAATGGGTTGATGTAATTATCACAGACAGGAGAATACACAATGTCTTCTGTCCTGGAGACAACCGAGGAGTAATTCAATTATCTCTCAGGACAAAGGGAAATCGCCAATACACACTTGGAGACAATAGGACAGACATCACTACTCAAATATACAATGTCCCAACCATTACAGTAAACAGACATTTAACATATCCCCAGATGGATTGGATCTGAGCGCTCAATATCCAAACAGCGCTCAGATGCCACAAACAGTCAAATCGCCATGGGGTTTAAGTTTAGCATGGGCTGATGAGAGGGCCCATAATCCTGGGGCAAGAGGCTGGCAACCAGGCTTCTCCACCACATGAATCTGAACATATTGCAATAATGGCTAAAAATGGGGGTCATACTAATGCCAGTCTGGAGTAAAAAGTCGCAAGACTCTGTTTTGCCATTTTTTTAAACACCCATGTGAAAATATTTTACACCGTCCTCATTACTGGGAGTGGTCGGGCCGTGCCATTGTCTTTGGCAAATTCAATAACATTTAGGCCTGCTTCCAGGCATAAATGATGTCAGAAATCTTCTCCAGTCGCCATAAATTAGGTGATTCCTCCAGCAGCACAGGGGGAAGGAAAAGCATAAAACTCCAGCCTTTGATAAATAACCCCATTGTGTTCTATACAGTTTAACAGAAGGTGGCCTGTAGTAATACATGGTTAGTGACATACAGTAAAGTATTGCCATAGAGCACCCATTGAGTGAGTTCCCACATAAATAATGCAATACAGAGTTCCTCAGTGGGCGACACATGCAGAAACTGTAACTAGGTGTTTTCTGCCTGCTTAGTAGCATTGGATGTCTTGGGCAAGCAAACAAGGATTTCTTCTTGCGTTGGAATTCGTGATTGGAGCAGCAAGTACCCAGGACATGTGTCTTACCCAAACTTAGATATGTGTTTTTGACACAATATAATAGTAATCATGAAAAAATAAAAATATAATAAAACATAATTGGAAGGTATTAAAAAATGATATGGTCATAGGAAATGCACTACCAAAATTCCCTCCATTTATCTTCAGAAGAGCACCAACAGTCATAAAATAATTAGTGCATAGTAAATTTGTTTACATGGTGGGGCTTTTGCAGTGCATGCAAGAATAGGCCGCAGTGACAAAAAGTGGAAGAAAAAGGAAGATAGCATTTTTTCAACTGTGGGTGGAAAAAGTTTTAGGATTAAGGGAGAACTGTCGTGTGAAATTATGGGGGTCATACATGTCCTGGAATTCCCCTTTGGATTCCACTATGTAGGAAGGACCCTCAGAAAACAAAAGATTAGAATACAGGAACACATCCACAATATAAGAAAAGGGAATCACAGCGTTTCGCCACACTTAAAAAGTGTCATGAAAAAACCCTAGGGGTTTCAAATTAACAAGGGGAGAGTTGATGAAAAAGAAGTGGAAACGTAGTAAAAAAATATTAACAAAAAAGAGGCTGAATGGATTTATAATATTCAGACCTTGCAGCCGAGAGTTCTAAATAGAGAATGGGATATTAAATCAATCTGGATGTATTAGCAAAAGTAAACCACTGAGGCAACAGCCCGACAACGCCGTTTTATAGGTTAGGAGACTGGAGAAAGAGTTGAGAAGCTTGTTAAAGTGCATGATATCTTCACTAGACTGTAGAGGTACATAAGGAGAATATAGGTAGCATGGGAATCGAGTAGCGATTTCGAAATTTAAGGGAAGACTATCTAGTGAGGGAAAGAAATCCTATTGGTACATATGATCGGGGACCCCATTCACAGACATGAGCAGAGGAATAGTATAGAAGAGGGAAGCCTCTAAATAGGTGGAGACTTTCCTCCATTTAAAGGGAAACTGTCATGTTTTCATAAAAAAAATCAATTTTAGAATATGTTATTGCTGCAGCAGCATTATCCATAAAGCAATCTTTAGTTTCTTAACATACCACTGTTTTCCTTGAGTTCTCCCCTTAGTTACGGCTTTTTAACCCCTTAACCGCCTCCGGACCGCCTAACGCAGGATTGCGTTCCGGAGGCGGTCGATTTGTTCCTCTTCGACGCATCGGCACGTCATCTCGCGAGACGCGAGATTTCCTGTGAACGCGTGCACACAGGAGCGCGCGTTTACAGGATCGGGAGGTAAACGAGTGGATCTGCAGCCTGCCAGCGGAATACCTTGGGGTGTCTTCTTTCCAAAATGGGGTCACTTGTGGGGTATTTATACTGCCCTGGCATTTTAGGGGTCCTAAAGCGTGAGAAGAAGTCTGGAATCCAAATGCGTAGAAAATGCCCTGTGAAATCGTAAAGATACTCTTTGGAATTTGGGCCCATTTGCGCACCTAGGCTGCAAAAAAGTGTCACACGTGGTATCGCCATGCTCAGGAGAAGTAGGGTAATGTGTTTTGGGGTGTCTTTACATATATCCATGCTGGGTGAGAGAAATCTCTGTAAAATGACAACTTTGTATAAAAAAAAAAAAAAAAGGGAAAAGTTGTCTTTTACAGAGATATTTATCGCACCCAGCATGGGTATATGTAAAAAGACACCCCAAAACACATTGCCCTACTTCTCCTGAGTACGGCGATACCACATGTGTGACACTTTTTTGCAGCCTAGGTGCGCAAAGGGGCCCAAATTCCAAAGAGTATCTTTACGATTTCACAGGGCATTTTTTACGCATTTTGATTCCAAACTACTTCTCATGCTTTAGGTCCCCTAAAATGCCTGGGCAGTATAAATACCCAACAAGTGACCTCATTTTGGAAAGAAGAAACCCCAAGGTATTCCGTGAGGGGTATGGTGAGTTCATGTAAAATTTAATTTTTTGTCACAAGTTAGTGGAATATGAGACTTTGTAAGAAAAAAATATAAATAAATAAATCATTTTCCGCTAACTTGTGACAAAAAATAAAAACTTCCATGAACTCACTGTGCCCATCAGCGAATACCTTTAGGTGTCTACTTTCCGAAATATGGTCATTTGTGGGGTGTTTCTACTGTCTGGGCATTGTAGAACCTCAGGAAACGTGACAGGTGCTCAGAAAGTCAGAGCTGCTTCAAAATGTGGAAATTCACATTTTTGTACCATAGTTTGTAAACGCTATAACTTTTGCGCAAACCAATAAATATACACTTATTGCATTTTTTTTTATCAAAGACATGTAGAACAATAAATTTAGAGAAATTTATATAGAAATATAGTTTTGTTTGAAAAATTTTACAACAGAAAGTGAAAAATGTCATTTTTTTGCAAAAATTTCGGTCAATTTCGTTTAATAACAAAAAAGTAAAAATGTCAGCAGCAATGAAATACCACCAAATGAAAGCTCTATTAGTGAGAAGAAAAGGAGGTAAAATTAATTTGGGTGGTAAGTTGTATGACCGCGCAATAAACCGTGAAAGTAGTGTAGTGCAGAATTGTAAAAAGTGGTCTGGTCATTAAGGGGGTTTAAGCTAGGGGGGCTGAGGTGGTTAAGGACCGGGCTCATTTTCTTTTTTTTTTAATTGTTTATTTTATTAATTTTTGTCAATGAAAAAGTAATACAGGTACAATGTTTCATTGCATATCAGTGAGAAGCAATACAGGTACAATGTCATATTGCATAACATCAATATCAAAAATGTAAATTGGTATACAAAACATACATTTTGCATCAGAGGCCAATAGGCGCATTAAGAGCTGATACAATGAAAGGACATATAACAATTACAACAACACGACACATAAGGGAAAATAAAAGAAGGGGAAAAAAAGATAAACTGATATTCAGAGATCTCTTATTGTAAGTGGTCAAAAGCATCATCCCATGCTTGCCAGATATTTGTAAATCTATCAACTGAGTTAGTAATGCATGCAGTTAAGTATTCCATTTTCCTAACTTCCCCCACACTGTGTATGAGGTCCAGTTGGGTAGGCGCGTCTGCCCTCAACCAAAACCTCGCAATTAGGCGCCTGGCTGACGTTAACACCTGAAGGACTAAAAGCAGGGATTGTTTCTTTAATGACATTTTTGGCATATTCAATAAGTAAAAAAAAGGTGTAAAAGGAAAATGAATTGCGAGGAGTTGAAAAAGGACCGATCCCACCATTCTCCAAAAGGGCACAATCACAGGACATTCCCAAAAAATGTGAAGGTGAGTCCCCTCACCTGTCATACACCTCCAACATCTATCAGAGATATCTCGGCTAAAGTGTTTTAATAGCTGTGGGGTATGATACTAAAACATAAGCACTTTATATGTGTTTTCCCTATATGTGACACATGAAGACGACTTCGCTGCTCGTTCCCATATCTGTTTCCATTCTGCATGTGCTATAGGATGGCCTAGAATTGCTTCCCATTTAGTCATGTAGGAGTGAGTAACAGAGGAGGATGATAGGATAAGGTAAATGTCTGAGATGAGACCCTTCGTTGTAACAGTCATCTTACATAGTTTCTCAAATGGTGAGGGGGTTGACACCTTCATTGAGTGGAAGAGGTCCGCACCCAATGT
This sequence comes from Bufo bufo, assembly GCF_905171765.1. Classification (NCBI taxonomy): domain Eukaryota; kingdom Metazoa; phylum Chordata; class Amphibia; order Anura; family Bufonidae; genus Bufo; species Bufo bufo. Next base: position 160,527,603 of record NC_053394.1, read on the forward strand.
TCTGATACTATATGGTGTCTGCACATATTGATATCTAGAAGACTCCGGCAATTGATGCAAGGATTGTACCTCATCAAATGATAAAAAACCCAGAGACCTATAGTTTACAACATCCGCAAATCTGAACAGTTTCTTAGGAAACCATGTTTTAAGAAAGCCTGTGTGCGTTCCCAACTTAAATAGTGGATTATACAGAAAGGAGATCATAGAAGATTTTTCCGACGCAAGTGAAAACAATCTGTTACATCTCAACCATATGTTACAGGTAAAAGACATGGGGCCTAATAGCTCAGGTCTAAGTGAAGGTTGCACGGAATACCAAATGAGTGAATTCGGATGTACAGGGGCTATCCACAACTTCTCTATTTCCATCCATCTGGAGTACGCATACAAGTTGGACCAGGCTGGCAGTCTTCTAAGGTGTGTAGCCCAGTAATATTTTTTAATATCTGGAACTGCCAGTCCTCCTTGAGTTTTGGGTGACATTAAAATTGAGCAAGCTATGCGATGCCTCCTCCCATTCCATATGAACCTAAGTATACACGACTGAAAATCACGCAACTCCTTCTCAGGAACAGGAATTGGTAGAGTCTCAAACAAATACAGTAACTTAGGCAAAATATTCATCTTAACTGATGCTATACGGCCCAATAAGGAAATGGGAAAAGGCATCCATTTAATCAGCAAGGCTTTGAGTTCTCGGAACGTAGATGGAAAATTTTGAGCATACAATGAGGAATAAGTAGGGGTTAAATTTACCCCCAGATACCTCAGGGACGTTTCCGTCCATTGAAAGTGAAAGCTAGATTTTAAGGTGGTCAAATTATCAGGAGGTAGGTTAAGGGGGAGAGCCTCTGTTTTTGTGGCATTGATTTTATAACCAGATAATCTACTATAAGTCTCTAGTAATTTAAAAGGATTGGGGAGCGAAATATGCAAGTCAGTTAATGTTAGTAGAATATCATCAGCGAATAGTGAAAGTTTGAATTCAACTGCATTCACTTTAATCCCATGGATATCAGGGCGAGAACGTATGGCCGCCGCCAGGGGTTCTATGCATAGAACGAAAAGCAAAGGGGATAGCGGACATCCTTGACGCGTACCATTTTTTTATAGGGAAAGGCAAGGAATGAGCATGTTTCATTTTCAACGTCGCAGTAGGTTGGGCATATAAAACATGGAGGGCTGTAAGAAAGGGGCCTTTCAAACCAAAAGCCTCCATGGCAGAGAACATAAAAGGCCACCCTAAGCGTTCAAACGCTTTCTCCGCGTCAAGACTTAGCAACAAAGCCGAGTCTCTGCGCCTATTCGTGATGTCAATTAGATCAATGGTCCGCCTTGTATTATCTCCGCCCTGTCGGTCTCGGACAAAGCCCACTTGATCCTTATGGATCAGTTGGGGTAACCAGTCTGAAAGTCGGTTAGCCAAAGTTTTCGTGAAAATTTTCAAATCCGAATTAAGAAGCGCAATGGGCCTATAATTTCCACATTCTAGGGGATCTTTACCTGGTTTAGGTATTAAAGTTATATAGGAGTGTGACATTGAAGTGGGTATTGGGGACCCTTGTAAGAAGGAGTTGAACAATAGTGTCATATGCGGCAGAAGAATGTCGGAAAATGTTGCATAATAAAATGTATGGTAGACCATCTGGCCCAGGGGCTTTATTATTGGGCAGTTGTTTCAGCACCTCCTGCAATTCCTCTACAGTAATAGGAGCGTTCAATGAGGCAAGAGCTTCTCCAGACAACTGAGGAAGATTGCATTTAGAAAGAAAGGAATCCAGGAGGAGTTGACTTCGCCCCGGGTCAGATGGGAGTTGTTGAGGGATAGAGTAAAGCGCCTTGTAATAGTCCTGGAATAAGTTGGAGATGACCTCTGGATCATATACTATTGCACCATCACTTCGCCTCATAGCAGTCGGAGTGTTTATAGTGCTAGACTCCCGAAGCTGTCGAGCCAAGAGGGTGTGTGGCTTGTTCCCCCACATATAAAATCTTTGTCGCGAGTATAGTAATTTTTTCTCAATTTTATAAAACATTAGTTCCTTCAATCTGGCACGCAGAATGGTAATGCGTCTAAGCAAAGGTCGCGAGCATCGGGATTCTAGCATTCTCTCTAAGTCCTTCAGCTGTGAGGTGATAATGTGTTGTTGCATAGTACGATCTTTTTTTTAATCGAGACCCCATAGCTATACATGTGCCTCTGAAGACTGCCTTATGGGCTTCCCATATCATAGATATAGGGGGACCAGAGGACTGATTTAAGGTAAAGTATTCTGTAAGGCCCTCACGTAGCTCCTGCCTAAGCGGCAGCTGATGTAAAAAGGACTCATTAAGCCGCCAACGGCATACTCTAGAGTGGTAACCTGAAGTTTTAATGTTAATTGAAACTGGTGCGTGGTCCGACCAAGATATAGGTCCTATGTCAGCATCTGCAAGCATCCTTAAAATTGGGACATTACCAAAAAAGTAATCTATACGGGAATGCGTATTATGTGGATGTGAGAAGAAAGAAAATGTTTTTGCAGTGGGATAGTTAATTCTCCACAGGTCATATAATTCGAATTTTCTAATAAGACGCATAAAAAGACGTGAGTTTCGACATTGATCTCTAGTGGGCGGCCTATTCTGAAGGGTTAATCTATCTAAGCGTTCGGAAAAGGAGAGATTAAAGTCTCCTCCTACTAGTAATGCAGCTGGGAGCAACTTAGAAAATTTCAAAAACACCTTATTAAGAAAAGGGATTTGAGCAGCATTCGGAGCGTATAGATTGCACAGTACATGTGGGCTACCATTGAGTGTGGCTTTTAGTATAATATATCTGCCAGCAGGGTCAATAATAGCGTCTTCCACCTGTAAGGGGCAGTCAGCAGACATGAGAATGGCAACACCTGCCGTCTTCCTCCCAGAAGAAGCAGAATATATACGAGGGAATAAATATTGCGCAATCTTGAAAGAGCCCTGGTGATCAAAGTGGGTCTCCTGAAGAAAAACTATGTCAGCTTTTTGAGACTTGCACTCAGTAAGTGCCAAGCGTCTCTTCACATTAGAGTTAAGGCCTTTTACATTAAGCGAGACATACTTAATCATTTTCAAAACATGGTATAAATGTACTTGCTATGTGGTTGTCATAGATCCTCTTCAAGGACAATGCCATAGATGAAAACACTTTAATGCATTCAGTCGTTTGTGGGTTAGATTCTGAAGACCTGAATATAGAAAACAGTGAAAAAAGACACAAGAGGAAAGGGGGGGGGGGAGACACAAGACCATACAAACATTAAAGATACACCATATAGTATCAGAACATTGGGTGCTGTCACCCAGATACAGATCAGTAAGTAGCAACTAGTAATAATAATATCAGCAAACTGCAATCCCTCCATCCCAGCCAACAAAAGTTGGAGGGAGAGGGCGAAACTACTGGTCTGCTTAGTGGAAGCATGACTGGACTGGCACAGGATGGGCCAGGTTTCAAAGCCTATTAGAACTTGAAAGAACCAAAGAATTGAACAATAAACAAATTCTACTATCATAGGACCTTAAACAAAGAACCATAAGGCCGTCGCCTCTCGGCGAGTAAAAACAGTAGGAGATATAAGTTGAGCAAGTGATGTCCATGCAGCAATCATGGGGGGATCATCTTGTGGCTCACGTGAAGGGGTCCCTCCAGCAGGGGACGATCTTCTCTTTTGTCTGGCAGGTTGCCAAATTGGACCCAGGGCAGGCTGTGGATCCGGTAGTTCCCAATCCGTGATGGATGGAATCTCAATGCCTAAAGGCATGCTGACGCAAGATGGAGGACCTGCCATTTTTCGTAACTATTAGTGCAAACGGGAACCCTCATCTATAGGGCGTCTTCTTTTCCTTCAGCAGTTGCAATAAGGGCTGTAAAACTCTTCTTTTCTGAAGTGTCCACCAAGATAAATCCTGGTACAAATGAACAGAAGTGCCATGAAAGTCAATGGAGCGTAATTCCCTGGCTTTGGACATAATGTTTTCCTTCGTCTGGAGATCATGCACACAGCAAATGACGTCTCTGGGCTGCGAGGACGAGGACTTAGGCCGCGATGCTCTGTGAGCTCGATCTAACTTGATAGGCTGGGGTGATTGAGTGCCTAATAAAGCATTAAAAAGCTCAGATAATATTTCCTGCAGATTTTCTTCAGTGTTAGCTTCAGGTAAACCCCGCACACGAATGATATTTCTGCGTCCTCTGTTATCCAGATCTTCTAGATGACGTGCATTGTCCCTGATGACTTGGGATTGAGAGGCAATAACAGATTGTAAATGTGCAATACTTCTACGGGTGTCATCATGATCTATTTCAATAGTGTCCATGCGATCTGCTAAGTGCTTCAGATCCTGCCTCAAAGATGACATTTCAGATTTGCAGGCGTTTCTGACTTCTGAGACCAGCATTTTAAAATCTTCCTTAGTAGGCAGATGCTGTGAAGTTTGCTGAAGTATTGCAGAGCCCTGGGTAGGTTGCAGAAGATCTTCCTCTCCCTCGTCCATATATTCATTCCCCTGCTCCCAAGTAGCAGCTTCTCCTCCCTCTCCCCTTCTATGAAGCGTTTGGCTAGGGGGATCATCAGAAGATTCGGCCCAATCTCGCCGCTCCTGGGACAGAGTGGCCATTTGCTTAGCTGCCGATTTTGGCGGCAGTGTCTCCCGCTGAATATAACCCCTCTTTCGCTCCTGTGGGATTTAGCTGTACCCCCTCAGCGCTGCTGGGTAGGAAAGTCCTTACTAATGGGGACAGGGAGTAGGTAGGAAGCCGTAAGGCTGAATTGCAGCTTGTACCTGGTGGCGGCTGTGCGCACTTCTCCTCACTCCCACACGCGCCGGAGGCCTGAGATGGAAGCAGGCCGCGACCAGACGGGACCGTGTGGAGTGGACGGCTGAGGTAGGAATCAAGCGTCTTATTCACCCAGGCGGACGGTCGGGACGAGCTGGAGGGCTTGACCGGCAATTTTTTCCCCATGTGCTGCGCTGGCGTGGCAGGAGAATCTCCTTTAGCAGCTAATGGCGGCGGAGCTCTGTCTTCACGCGGCCATTCCTGAAGCCATCCAGACCACGCCCCCGACCGGGCTCATTTTCACCTTAAGGACCAGGGCATTTTTTGCAAATCTGACTAGTGTCACTTTATGTGTGAATAACTTTAAAACGCTTTTACTTATCCAGGACATTGAGTTTCTTTTTTCGTCACATATTGTACTTCATGACACTGGTAAAATGGAGTCAAAAAAATGCATTTTTATTTACAAAAAAATACTAAATTTACCAAAAAAAATTGAAAAATATGATAATTTCTATTTTTCTACTTTTATAATAGCTAGTAATACCTCCAAAAATAGTTATTTTACATTCCCCATATGTCTACTTCATGTTTGGATAATTTTTAGAATGCCATTTTATTTTTTGGGGACATTACAAGGCTTAGAAGCAAATCTTGAAATTTTTCTGAAAATTTCGAAAACCCACTTTTTCAGGACCAGTTCAGATCTGAAGTCACTTTGAGGCTTACATTCAGTGGCTTTTTTTATCGACGCAGCGCTTGTGTAGTGAATGTGCAGGGATTAAAAAAAAAAGTCACTGCGGTGGGGCGGGCGTGGGTGAACGCACGTGTGGGCGACCGATCAGGCCTGATCGGGCAAACACTGTTTTGGGTGGAGGGCGAGCTAAGGTGACACTAATACTATTATAGATCTGACTGATCACTTACAGATACTATAAAAGTACCAATGCTGATTAGCGACACGCTAATCAGCAAATCAGTGACTGTGGTGCGGTGGGCGCTAACTACCAAAGGGGCCTAAACTAATCTAAACCTAACAGTCAATACTGGTGAAAATAAAAAAAGGGACAGTTTACACGGATCACTTTTCCCCTTTCACTAGTGATTGACAGGGGTGATCAAGGGGTTATTGGGTGATTGGGGGGGGGGGGGGGGGGTGGGTGATCTGTTTGCGATGATCATTAGCTGGCAGGCTGGTGACGAACTTCTCCTGTAACTTTTACCGGCCCGCACTGCGCGGGCTATGCGCGTAATCTTGCGTCTCACGAGATGACGCGCCTACAAAGAAACAAACCGACCACCCGCAGAACGCATCCCTGCGTTAGGCGGTCGGGAGGAGGTTAAAGTGTAACTGCCATTCGATTTTTATTTATGTAATGTGTAGGGACAGTGATGCTGACCATTTTTGTAATATACTTTACTGAAATTGTACATTTTTATTAGAAAATTAGTGCATTTTGAGCCTCAGCAACGCTCCTGTCTTCTGTTTACATAACAGTCAGTGGTAGCAAGTCTCCACAGTTACGTAAACAGAAGACAGGAGCGCTCACCCGAGCAGTTGCCCCTTCAAACAGCTGCTTGCCAGGGGTGCTTAGAGTTTAGACAGCCACCTATCTGATATTGATGACAGGTCATCTATATCACAAAAACATAACCCCTTTAAGTTGGACTAACCATACTCCATGCATTCTGCTCCAGTCCACCAGTCAATACATTCACACATAGAAAGTTTCATTCAATTCCAACAACTCCTTGATACGTTACTCTGGTTAACGAGTGTACATTAAGATCTACTAGACACATTTACTTGCGTACCTTTGGTTTATGAGTGTCCAAAGAAAATGACTCAGCTTCTGCTTCCGATTAGTTGGCAGGTTGTGCATCACACCATAGTAATGTCAGTCTTCCACAACTCCCTCAAAACTTGTGTTACCTGCAGTGAAAGAAAGTACAGCTTCTGTGCATGCACAGATGAGCAGGTACACATGCTGCAATGGAGGGGTACAAGGAGATGCATTGTAAAACAGTGGGTGCAGCTCTCCACCTGCGTGCCCACCGGTGATGCAGGTGGACGTTCCCTACAGCAAATGCTTTTATAAAGTGCAAAGTGATTGGGGGGGGGGGGGGGGGGGGGGAATTCAACTTTTTAATGACATTTTCTGAGATTACATTTAATGACCTATATGTTTATGCGCATAAGATCTTCTTAATGAGCCAGTTATATTAGTGTGAAAACCCGCTTCAACACAAAAAAGATATTTAATCAGCACGGCAAATCCAGTCCCGTGGGCTGTTCCACGCGAGATATGGACGCAGGAGGACCAGCTCTTCACTTCGCTGGAAGACAAAGCCAGTGCTTGGTACTCATGTCACACTTTTTTAAATAACGCCTGCACACCCACCCCTCTTCTACTATGGAGCTCATCAAAATGCTACAGTCTCCACCCTGGACAGGCGCAGTCTCTACATTAGTATGTCGGCTGTCCCCACTCCACACACAATTATCCTTCCACTATACTCCTTGTGGAAAGTTGTTTTCTTTATGTCTTGGCGACCCTTAGACTGACCTACGTAGCACCGATAGGATCGCAAAGCATTATATTGATTTATAATGTACTGTCTAACACTAACATAATGCTGTAGGTCAGGACGAGAGCCCTCAGACGCACACTGCAAGTTCAATGCACTGAACTCGCTCATGTGAAACCAGCCTAAGGGCCCATGCACATGTGTATTTTGCAGTCCGAAACAAAACCACATCCTCGTTGGATCCGCATTTTTTGCAGATCCATTGTAAGAATGCCTGTCCTTGTCAGTTTTGCAGACATGTTTTTTTTTTGCAGAACGGAACGCACACAAGTCATTTCAGGTTTTTTGTGGACCCATTAAAATGAATGGTTCCACATAGACCTGAAAAAAAAAAAAAAAGGAATGAAAAAATGAAATCTATATGTCCTTATACTCAGTTTCTGTGGGTGTCACAGCAGGACTCATTTGCCATAACCCCAGAATTGAGAGAGGAAAAAAAAAAAAATAGATTTTTTTGCAACTCTGGGTTTGCAGATGTAGCAAATGTGCGAGTCGTGTTGTGGCCCCATTCATTTCTACATGAGTACTGCTACACTGAATACTAACACATTCTAACAACCCATTGTAGGCAACCATACTGCAGATATGGCGCTCAGTAAAAAGGCGTTTGACACCCGATCTAAATCCATTCAGGGAAGATTAAAAAACATACATACCACCTTTCAAAATATTTTATTTTTCAACAATCCAGGAGAAACCAGTAATAACTATTCACAGCTTATATCTAGTAACAACCTACAGTTACATGGATTGTAAAACTATCAGAGGTGCCAATAAAATTCTCTTTAGGACAGATGAGGGAGAGTGGCAGTAGGCACATCTACGTACATTACTAGAGTCTGACTTTACGGTTTTATTGTAGTCTGGATTCATAACCTTTGCCACTTTCCTCAATGCTCACTGCTTGCCATTGCCATTGATTGGTCTCTTCTTGTGGGCATCACTGGAGAGATATGCTTCAAGCTTGGGACGGCTACTAATGCGTGTGACATAGGCACAGAGGAGTGGGAAGCCTGAAAGGCAGTCTGGTGCCAGAACAAGATGGTTGTGCAGAAGATCCACCAGGTTGTAATCGGCAAAGGAAATCTACAAAGCAATAGGGAAATGCAGTTAGATATCACAACTTTAGGAGTCAACGACTTAATGGGTATTCCGGCCCAACCAGTTGCTCCGTTCATTTCAGGAGGGTACAGGCCCCCCACCCCCCTGCATTTCTTAATTGTTCAAGTCACCCTGAATTCATGGTCAGTTCACAGAAAGGTCTATGAAGAGGGGAACCAGTATGGAGAACATAATACAAGTACTGAGCAGATTTACTGTCAGCTGGACTATTAAACAATGAATGGCCCTGATAAGAGGAGGCATTTCTCTATCTCTAACATAAATTTCTCCTCCTCACTTGTACTATGGATTTATACAAAGTTGTTTAGAATCCAAGGTACACGTCAATGCGTTTCCATGGTAACAGACTACAAACAATCATCCTGCTGTCATACAGTTTTCCATGTGTCCCTTACTTGCTGCTAAAGTACTGGAGCAACAAAGTTGGTTGTGAAGGTGTGCACAGCTTTTAGATCTTTATGAACACGAGTAGTCCTATGTGGACTTTCCATTTCTTGCAGGCTCTCTAACAGCAGCCTGTGTCAGTGACAGAATTCTTTTTTTTAAATCAATTTTCAAATCAATAGCCTGTCAATTAAATAGTCCTAGTATAACTAAAGCAAATCAATACTCACATGAGCTCCTACCACAAACCCCTTCCCCTCATTATTAGAGGCAAGCAGACATTCAAAGTGACCAAGGTCAGTGGGCAGAGCCTTAACGTAATCATCTTTTCCATTCTCCTAAACAAAAAAGGAAACATGAATCTTCTGAAGAGGAAGACATTTCTCTGTCAGACTTCTGGGTGTCACTCACATAGTTCTGATAGATCATCTTCAAATACTTAAGCCGAAGATCCTCCACTCCGTCATTAACCATGTCTATGAGGCTTGCCTCACGAGGATTTTTCCCATACAGATCTACAACCCAATCATAGTTCAGAATTAGTAAATATATGCAGAGGGATCCACAAGCTCAATACATGAAAGAACAAAAGAAGCTCCGACACCTGAGTTGCTCCTGATCCCCCAGTCGTGTGGATTAAAACATCTGGCAACGGGGTGGGGGAAACAGCCAATAGCAGGCCATGACGGGGACTAGCCTCCCTAGAGTCACCAGGAGATGCAGCTGTGTGAAGGATCAGGAGCGGCGCAGGTGCTGGGGAGGTGGGCAAGTATAATCTATATGAGGGGCCTGGGCATGGGGGGGGGGCATATGTTAGACTTTGTATAACCCCTTTAAGTTGTAATACCATGATTCCTGGCAAGAAGGCGCAACATGGCATTGGACTGATACAGAGTGAAGTCTCCATCTTTAAATCCTGGAAGTTGGCCATACACCTACAAGGAGAAAATAAGACAAGGAACTGTAAGATAGACAGCACTGAATGTGTTAACTACAGCAAAATTCCTGGCATCGATGGGATCTGATTGATGCAGAAGACAACAAAAAAAAAAAAACCTGTGTAAAGAGTACTGGTCAGGTCCCCACATCCAGTGATGAAAGCGCTCCTTCCAGGCATACAATCAATAGTGATGAACGTAGGGAAAATAGAGGAAACATGGGTACTGGAAGTGGAGCATCTAGGGCAGGGGACAGGAACCTTCGGCACGCCAGCTGTTGTGAAACTACAACTCCCAGCATGCTCCAATCATTTCTATGAGAGTTCTGAGAAGAGTAGAGGAAGCATGCATGCTGGGAGTTGTAGTTCAACAGCTGGAGTCTCCCTACTCCTGGTTTATAGTATAAGGACAGGAAGGAACACAGGAGAGGTGAGAATTGATGACCAAACCTAATGATAAGCAGGGTGTTCTAGTGGTGATAAATAAGGGCCTTAGACTGAGAACATAATATATTTATTAACATTTAAAAAAAAATTCATAAAATTACTCAAATATTAACCATTCTGGAACGGCCTTTCAGAGATGGCAGCTGCCGAGCGGGTGGCCTGCTGTCAGTGACAGCAGGACACCCCAGAGAGCAGGCAGGGACCATTCCTGTAGGTCCCTGCCTTCTAGATCACTATACACAGCACTCAACGAGTCCTGTCCAGGACCGGTGGTGATGTGACTGCCAGGGGAGTGCAGGAGCTGACGGGTCTTCCACAGATCACGATCAGCCCTGCACTGAGGCCATGACGAACTTGGTCTATAGGGCAGGCAAATACCCGGTGGAACACCTTACCTTCCTTATGGTGGGGGTGATCAATGCATGGAACCAGTTTGTGGTGGTGAGGGGACAAAAAACAAAACGTATGGTCCCCAGTTTTGCCCCTATGGAGAAACCCTAAACTCCCAGAATTGGCTGCTCTCTCAGACTGAGTTCTGGCTGCAGAGGGGGATTAAATACCTCACCCAATTGTATGATGAGGGGGTTTTTAAGACTCAGCTCTACAGGCCGAATACAATATACCACGCTCATCCCTCTTTAGGTTTTTCCAACTGAGGCATGTATGAGAGTCTCAATTTGGGGAGGGCCCTTTGCGGCTGGAATATGGGGAGATAGAGAAAATTGCCAGGCGAGTAGAACATGGTAAAATGGTCTCTGCCTTCTATGGGACACTAATATCCTATCAACCTTCGCCTATATCTAAAGCTTTCGTCAAATGGAAAGAGGATATCACGAATTTAGACCTGCGGCAGGAGAGGGAATTAGCCTCTACATGGAGATCGGTGATTTGTGCGCGGGATCAGCCGATTCAGGCTAAGTGGATACAGAGTATATTTGACTCCTGTGCGTCTAGCTCGCATATACAAACTCAGATATCTGTACCAGATGTGGCATTGGCAAGGGAACGTTCATGCACATGATTTGGGAATGTCCAGTTATTGCAGACTTTTGAGAAGACGTGCACAGATCTCAATTCCAGACTGGGTCTCCCGGCAGTTATATCCCCAGAAGTTAGTCTACTGGGCCTTGTCAACGACATTATTCCTACCAAATACACTACAATCCTTTATAGGTTACTACTATTCTATGCTAGGAAGTCCATCCTGCTAAATTGGAAGCCTCCAAAGAGTCCCTCCTTATCCCACTGGACTCCACTCATCAATGCAACTTTACCCATGTACAAATTGACCTTTGAAGCTAGGGGTACACCAGACAGGTTTGAAAAGATTTGGGGCCTCTGGTTGAGTGCCAACTCTGTATCGGAATAACTCAGACACAACTCTGGTGTCTGCAGGTTGCTGCCCGAGTGAATGCGGTGTGAATGTCTGACAGCCTTCGATAGCGACCAATTATATCCAGGACAACTAGGATTAAGAGTTAAAGGTGAAATGTACGGTTTCAACATCTTAATGCTACATAAAGCCTTCTCCTGACTGTCAGTTAAGGTAGATGCAAGTAATTGTCCTTTTTATTCTGTTTTGAATGTTATTGTTTTGTTGTTGTAAACTTGGGGGGGGGGGATGGGTATACTGAACTCCAGGTGGGAGCCCTACAATCTGCTCTATAGAAGCGGAGGCCCTCTTCCCAGGAAGTAGAGACTGATCTAGTAGAGTGAGCCCTGATGGCAGAACAGCTCCCTTGGATGAGTTTATGCCAAGTAAATAGCTTGCCTTATCCATTTAGCAATAGTCTGGGAAGATGCAGCAGAGCCCTTCTTAGCACCCTGAAAGGAAATCAACCAACGGAAGAAGGACCTCCAGGGCTGTGTGACCTCCAGATATTGAATTCAACATCTCCTCACATCTAAACAATGGAACTCTGATTTTTTTTCTCTTTTTAGAGAAGCACAGAAGGAGGGAAGAACTATCTCTTGGGAAGGGTGAAAAGAGGAAGACACCTTTGGCAAAAGAAAAAAGGATCAGTAGAAATAACCACCCTAGCCAAGATTTTTAAGTAAGGCTGGTCAATGGAAAGAGCAGCAATCTCACTAAGGCCACTTTCACACGGGCAGGTTTTCAGCACGGGTGCAATGTCTGAGGTGAACGCATTGCACCCCCACTGAATCCGGACCCATTCACTTCAATGGGGCTGTTTAGATGAGCGGTGATATTCACGCATCACTTGTGCATTGCGTGAAAATCGCAGCATGCTCTATATTCTGCGTTTCACGCAATGCAGGCCCCATAGAAATGAATGGGTCTGCATGAAAAAAAAAAAATCGCAAGCAAGTGCTGATGCGGTGCGATTTTCACGCATGGTTGCTAGGAGATAGGGATGAAAGCAACTCGGACCCCATTAAAGTGTATACACTATTATTTTCCCTTATAACATGGTTATAAAGGAAAAATAGCATTCTAATACAGAATGCTTACTAAAATGTGGATTGAGGGGGGTTAAAAAAATTTACTCCCCTCATCCAATTGATCGCGCAGCCGGCATAGTCTTCTTGCTTCTTTCAGGACCTGCAAAAGGACCCATCTTCATTTAGCAGGATCTGCGCTTATGTCAAAGGTCCTGAAAGAAGCAAGAAGACTATGCCGGCTGCACGATCAATTGGATGAGGGGTGTTTATTTTTTTATTTATTTTAACCCCCCTCAATCCACATTTTAGTAAGCATTCTGTATTAGAATGCTATTATTTTCCCTTTATAACCATGTTATAAGGGACTGCAAACAATAACCGACAGCAATTGCGTGCCTACTCGCACGGTTTTCCCCGCAATGCACACACAACGCATCCGTAGCAAATCCGGGATGCCCGCGTGAAAGAGGCCCAACTCTTCTAGCAGAGGTCATCGCTAGGAGAAAAGCCAGCTTTAGGGAGAGCATCTTAGGGGAAATGCTGTCTATTGGCGCAAAAGGATCTGACATCAGGGCTGAAAGAACCAAGTTTAAATCCCAAGGAGGGATCCCATGTCTGCAAACTGGGGATAACTTAGAAACTGCAGTGATGAATCCTTAGGACAGGAAACAGAACTGGAGGTGGAGAGGGTGGTCCCTCTTTTAAAGGGTTTCTGTCACCTGAAAAATGGTATTAAGCTGGCTGACATTAGCGATGTGCTAATGTCAGCTGAACATACCTATACATACCTATATTAGAGCCATCTCACTGCCTGAAGCCATTGAGATTTTTTATAATATGCTAATTAGCCTCTAGGAGCGAGGGGGGGGGGCATTGCACCTGCTCCTAGAGGCTGTTTGCCCACCTCTTTTCACACCCGTCTCTTGATTGACAGGGCCAATAGATACTCACACCAGGATGATCCTCCATTTTCTGCAACACTAGTGCTTTACTCAGCAGTCTGAGATGTCAGTACTCAAGATACTTGCATTAACCCCTGCTGCACAGTTACTTTACCTCCAAGGAGGTCATCCCCTGGTCCATCACTGGTACTGTACACCCTTCCAGCATAGTCACCACACATCAAGTTTGCAGACTTGACCCTCATGCCACCTGTAGGTACAGTAGACTCCTGGTTGCCACTAGCTGTTATGGTGACATCCTTGTCATCAACCATGAACTCTAGGAGCACACATGAGCAGTCCCCTTATCTGAATTAAAGGCATTCTGTCACCACTAGTGAGCATATACAACTGCTCATATGGCACTGTAGGTCTCCTTGAGGGCATTCTAACCAGAACTGTAGAGGCAATCTAAATTTATTTGTGCCCCTCAAAAAACAATTTCATAAATATGGCAATGAGCTTGTAAAAGAGTCCAAGGGGCGGAACTTATCGCTCATGGAGCCCGGCCGCACCCATTCTTAGAGAGCCCTGCTCCTTCCCTCATCTGCTATTCTTGATGTGCGGACATCACCCTGCCGCAGCAGTAAAAAAATAATAATAATCTCGCGCATGAGCATCATCTAGTGAGTTTGCCTGTGCGCGCTGAATAACTCAATAACTGATCTGTGCAGTTTTTGCAGTTGTGTGTATGGAGCGATCTGCAAAATAAGGGCCTAATAGGGGATCTGAACCTGTGCTCCTCTAATCACTCATTCTGTTACTGTAAATCTGACAGGCAGTCTATTAGGGTGAGAGGAAACACAGAATGCAGCAGTATACCAGAGCTGGCATCCACAAGTGATGGAGCGGGCACAGACCCCACGCCATCACCTGATCTACATTTTACCATTATACTTTGTCCATGAGGGGTTTCATCTTACCGCAGCTTTCTTCAGATCCCCCTTCTGCCAGTCATCAGACGTTACGACTTCCTCCTTCCATTGAGCTCCCTGGTCAGCCATGAGCATTCGCATAGCTTAACAACGACCTGACAAGGAAATCAAAGAGAAATAACTCACCCCAAACCCCTGCAGACCACAATGCAGTTCTCCCCCAAACGTTACAGAAATGAAAATCCAGTCATCTTCTATTATAGCCTCTTCCTTACAGCAGCCCGATATCCTGACTAGGGCCAAGCTGCAGTACCAGACACGCGTTTGGATGTCGCTCTGTGAGGAATTCTGCCCCTTTCACACCAGCGGATGCCGCGCGGGTAATCTGCTGCGTGGATGACCGCCAAGCCCCGCTCCGGACAGCAGACACGGAGCAGTAACATGATTGATAATGCTCCGTGTCTGACCTTTTTACTACAGAATCACGGTGACAACTTTATCTTACCGTCATTCTGTAGTAAAAAGATCAGAGGGGCACGGAGCATTATCAATCATGTTACTGCTCCGTGTCTGCTGTCCAGTGCGGGGCTTGGCGGTCTTTCACACAGCGGATTACCCGCACAGCATCCGCTCGTGAGAAACAGCCCTTGTAGGTGCAGCCAGGGCCGCTGATAGAAATCATGGGGCCCCGTACAGCATACATGACGGGGCCCCCTTCAGCTCCACCCCCTGATCCCTCCTTCAGCCACACCCCTGGCCCCGCCCTTGGCCCCTCCCCAGACGCCGCCTTGAAACAACATGCAGATTTGTCTACAAGTGATATTTATGGCGCTGGGGGGTCGTCTGTGAATGGCACTGTTATGGAGGGGATCTGTGAATGGCACTGTTATGGAGGGGATCTGTGAATGGCACTGTTATGGAGGGGATCTGTGAATGGCACTGTTATGGAGGGGATCTGTGAATGGCACTGTTATGGAGGGGATCTGTGGATGGCACTGTTATGGAGGGGATCTGTGGATGGCACTTATGGAGGGGATCTGTGGATGGCACTTATGGAGGGGATCTGTGGATGGCACTTATGGAGGGGATCTGTGGATGGCACTTATGGAGGGGATCTGTGGATGGCACTTATGGAGGGGATCTGTGGATGACACATACCGTATATAGCATCTTATGCTATGTGTCATCCACAGATCCCCCCCATAACAGTGTCATCCACAGATCCCCCTCCATAATGGTGCCATCCACAGATCCCCCCCATAAGTGTCGTGAAATTTTTTTTTCAGACAGCACATGGTGTGCTGGACTGACCCATCAACCGGCTATATACGGACGGACTGGTAATATCGTATATAGCCGATGTATGGGTCAGTCCAGCATTATTGCACACAAGGCTCACAGACACTGCCTACCCCAGGGCCAGTGCCCGTGCCTGGCGCACACACTGCTTGCCTGTGGCCTGCCCCCTGGCACACACACACTGTCATTAATTTAAGTGCCCAGCGCCAGTCAGCAACAGACAGTCACAGTGGGCATCACGTTGGGGGCCTGGGCCGCTGCCTGCAGCCTGCCCCTGGCAGGCTGGCACAGTGGCATGCACCCACACTTGCTTGCAGTGCACTGCCCCTGCCTGGTGCAGGCCCACACACTGCCTGCGGCCTGAGTCTGACCCTTGGGCCTGGCACACACTCCACACACAGTAAGTAGTGTGCCCACTGCCCAGTAACCACTTCAGCCACAGAATTCAGAGTCCCAGTCCCACCACTCACTCCATGATCCCAACTTCCCAAGACCGTCCCCATCCCATTCCATTGCCAATCAATCCCATTCCCCATCATCAAGCTGGCCTGGGCCCTGCGCTGCCGCCGCCTGCCATGCTGCTTCAGTCAGAGACAGACAGTAGAGAGTGAGTGACACTGACGTCAGTACTAGAGACTGCGCTGCCGCCGCCTGCCATGCTGCCACTCAGTCAGAGAGTGACACTGTACAGTTACAGTACTAGAGAGTGAGACACTGACAGTCTCAAAACTCACCTCGCCGCCAGCCACCGCACGTCCGCACTGCCACTGCCGCCTGCTTCTGAGTGTGACTTGTCTGACTGGGAGCCGGAGATGCGCGGTAACCACGCCTCCGTCCGGCTCCTCCTCACTTAGTCAGACCCGACATAGACA